>NC_034012.1:8021140-8103958 GCF_000346465.2 Prunus persica | reverse complement strand
GTGTAACATCCCACATTATGAACGGAGAGGAGGTGATGTGCTTTATATGTACATGCCCCACCTCCATCTAGCACGAGGCCTTTTGGGAGCTCACTGGCTTCGAAGTCATGGGAATTCCGAAGTTAAGCGAGTTGGGGCTAGAGCAATTCCAGGATGGGTGACCCATTGGGAAGTTGCTCGTGAGTTCCCAGAAACAAAACCGTGAGGGTAGAGAGGGGGCCTAAAGCGGACAATATCGTGCTATGGCGGAGCCGATCATGGGATGTGACAATTTGGTATCAGAGCCACTCTACCGTGTGGTGATAGTGTGCCAACGAGGACGTTGGGCCCCTAAGGGGGGGTGAATTGTAATATCCCACATCGACCAACGGAGAGAGGGTGATGTGCCTTATATGTACATGCCCACCTCCATCTAGCACGAGGCCTTTTGGGAGCTAACTGGCTTCGGAGTCATGAGAACTCCGAAGTTAAGCGAGTTGGGACTAGAGTAATCCCAGGATGGATGACCCATTAGGAAGTTGCTCGGTAGTTCCTAGAGACAAAACCGTGAGGATAGAGAGGGGGCCCAAAGCAGATAATATCATGCTACAGCAGAGCCGATCCAGGAATATGACAGGTGGGTCTGTGATGGGGGATGGAGGGATCTCGAATAGGAGAGAGAGAGAGAGAGAGAGAGAGAGAGAGAGACCACGCACAAGATTGTTGTGGTCAAATTTGTGGTTTTTAGAAACCAATTAGTTTTGTTTTTTTTATTTGTTTTAATTTGGAATAATTTGGTGGTTGTGAATTTGGAGTTAGGATATTGATTTGAAAGGTTGGGGTTGTGTGGATGCTTTCTGTGGGGACTAGGGATGCGAGGAAGGGTGGCTTGAGGTGATGGTCATGGGAATGGGGGAGAAGAAAACGGGTGGTTGCGGGGGTTATGGGTTCATGCAAGGGCGGAACCACAGTAAGGGCTACAATGGGCTGTAGCCCAGTGTGGTTTTTTAAGAAAAAAATAATATAACACCTATATATTTAACTTATTTTCAATACTAGCCCAGTTAGTGGCGCTGTACAGATTATCTTATTTTACTTTTATTTATTTTTATATTACTCAATTTACTTAAGTTTACAATGTAAATAAGGAAGTACCCTCATTTGGATTCAAATAAAAATACTAGAAAATCAAATTCAGTTTTAGAGCAAAATACGATTTAGGCTAAAAATGATGGCTCATTAAGTCAATATATACTTCATACTAAAATCCCATAAAATCAAGTTTTCTTATTTGATGTGTAAGGAATAAAAGCCGCCAAAAATCTTGAGAAAATGAGTATTCCGAAAACCCATTTTTCATACTTAGTCAATATTTTTACATAAAATAACTTTTCATGTATGATATGAATGCATAAAGGAACCTAAGGTCAATCTAGGTAAAAAGCCTTAGGTGTTCAATCCACTGTGGTGTTAAACCCTATTTGGTTTATATTAAAACTTATTGAAAATTAGTCTATGGAGCTATAAACTAGCTTGGTTTATATGATTTAATGTTTACTTTTATTTCTTGAAAGACTCTAGAAATTGTAATTACCAAAACAAATAATCATTAAATTCTAAGCTAAAACTTTCGCTAGCCCACCTGTTGAAAAATTTATGGTTCTGCCCTTGGGTTCATGGGTGGTGGGTCTATGATGGGGGATGGGGGTGGGTTCTGGGTTGGTTGAGGTGTGGTAGTCATGGGGGAATCGGGTTAGGATGGGAAGGGGTGAGAGGTGGGGGGATTGGTCTGGAGTGAAGGGTTGGTGGTCATGGGGGAATCGGGTGTGAACTACAGAAGCCATCTGATCCAAAACAGAGAGCTTAAAATTTCACAGCTCCAGATAGTGGTGCTACGAAATTGAGATTGAAAAACGACCAGAAAACTTTTCAAATTGCGAATAATGTGAGAGATTTCAATCGATCCATTAGTTTTCTGGAATTCATTAGTTAATTAAAAATTACATTTTTCAAGGTCATGTTCAATGAAAACATACAAAAGTACTACAACTAGCACATAATATATATTTTTATAAATAAAATTTTAAAATTGGCAAAAAGTGAAGTTTATTGAGGAAATTATCCCCACGCAACGCATGGGCTCTATTTAAAATTCTCGAAGTTGTATTCTATTATTAGGCATGCAACCCCATTGTGCGCACATATATGTCCCATGTGTAGATATATTTTGAGTATGTCTCATGTGCGCTAAATTTATCTTACGTACAAACCTATTAAGAATATAGAAAATTCGATGGTATAAATGAATTTCATTGATAACAAAAAAAATTCCAAAAAGTCTTTGATCACTTTAGGATTTTGATATTGATCAAATTCGAGCTTAAACCATCAACCATCCAGGTTTAATCAGGCTGCAAATTTTCACAGCCATATCCCACCAAGTATAGTTAAGAGACCAACCCAAATCAAACCAATGAAACTTGGGTCGGTTTGGGGTTTATTTAGATTGCTTCTCGAGAAAAAAAAAAAAGAGAGGAGATATTTAGTCATATACTCATTCTTAGCACTAAAACTATAAATAAATCATATACCATTTAATTTCTATAAACAAACCCAAAAAAAAAAACCAAAAAATGACAGCTGACCTTATTGAATTGAATTTTGATTATTAAATTACTTTGATGTTTTGAGCTTTTTTATGAGATTTTTGGGTTGGGTTTGTTTTAAAAAATCAATGGCAGTTTTGTAATTTAAAAGAAGTTAAAAGCTTTTTTGTTATGTTGTAAATGAGTTTTGGGTGTGTTTCTAAAGTCCATCTCATATAGGGTTTTTTTTTAATTTATAATTTGGGCTCTTATATTGGATATAATAGTGAATCTCCCTAAAGAAATGGCTATACAATCTCTGCAGCTAGCGAGGGAGAGTGGTGCTGCCAGTGCCTCCTTCAGATTATGCTTCTTGAAGAAACACCTGCTTAGAAAAGTGATTTTATAATCAATACTCAACTATATGAATGTTGTGCAACGTAATGTTTTTATTTATATGAATGTGGAGTGAGGTTGCATGCACTGAGACATTGCAGGCTTAGCTGGGAAACGATGACCTGAGATTATTCATATTCTGCAAGACACATGTTTTGAATTATAAATTTGCAAGTTTTGAAAAATCAAAAAATTAATATATAAAGATGAGAATATTTTAATCACAATGTATATAAGGATTATTTAAAATCCCCCCACGCAACGCAAGTGTAGATATTTAATTCTTAATTACTGCCCAATAATTTGAACTGTCTAAACACTTATGTATCAGCCTATTGTTTGTGTGAATATATATACCCAACACCACACAGGAGTGAAAACCAAACTATCAACAAATATTTAGAGAAAATGAATGTTGAAGTTATCTCCAAGGAGATAATCAAACCCTCTTCTCCAACCCCAAACCAGCTTCGCCATTACAAATTGTCTTTTCTTGATCAAATATCTCCCCCATTATATACGTCTATTGTCCTTTTCTATGAATTCAACAGAGAGACCCAACCCGCCATTACTGAAACATCAAAACACCTTAAGAAGTCCTTAGCCGAGGTCTTAACGCTTTTCTACCCACTAGCCGGGTGGGTGAAAATCCACGACCATTTTGTAGAATGCAACGATGTGGGCATCCCCTACCTTGAAGCTCAAGTAACCAACTACCGACTTCATGATGTTCTCAACAATCTGGTCCGTGATGAACTCAATAAATTTATCCCATTTGCACTGGACGAGCATATTGCAAACGAATTTTCCCTCGGTGTCCAGCTCTATATGTTTGCTTGCAGAGGCTTTGCCATTGGTCTATGCATTTCTCACAAGCTTGCAGGTGGACTGTCCATATGCTCGTGTTCACCAAAACTTGGGCTGCTATTGCCCGTGGAGAGACCGACGAAGCCAAAATAGGGCGTCCCCAATTTGTTTAGGCCACACTCTTCCCACCCAAGGAGATCACCGGCTATGATTCGATTGCCGGTATCACAAAGAATAAAGTAACAAAGAGGTTTGTTTTCGATGCCTCTACGATAGAGGACCTCAGAGCAAAATATACAGACTTGCAAAAGAGTGAGAAACACCCATCACGTGTTGAGACCTTGTTAGCTTTCATGTGGAGGCGATTTGTGGGAGCTACCAAGGCTGATCAAGATGATGATAATAAGATGCACAGAGTGATCTATACTGTGAACTTTGCGTCCACGGATTGAACCACCGTTGCCTCAATACTCTTTTGGAAATATTTGTCGTATTGCCTTGACTGCTCCCTTATTAGGTAAAAGTTCTAGTGGGGATGATGAGGATCAAGAATCTTGTTATGGCATGGTAAGGCGGGTACGAGAAGCACTAGGCAAGGTTGACAAGGACGTGAAAACACTACAACACGGTGGTGAGCACTTGAGGGTCATGGACCGGCTTGCTCAAAGTTCTAGCACAGGGGAGGTGGTTACTTCTTCCTACACTAGTTTGTGCCAATTTCCTGTCTATGATATTGATTTTGGTTGGGGAAGACCTACATGGGTGGGCTTAGCACCACTGCCCATAAAGGACCTAATGCTTTTCCTGGACACCAAAGAGGCTGGTGGAATAGAGGCCCATGTTACGCTGTCGGAGGAAGTCATGACTAAATTTGAAAGTGACCCCTTCCTTCAACGACGGGTGAGCATGGACGGGTTTGGTGCTGCTGCTGATTCAAGCTTACTTCGTCAACCGGGCCTGTTTGTTACAAAATTCATACCCAAAATCAGCCGTTTGTAATTACTAGCATTTTTGTATGTGATTCCGTGCTTGCCAGGTGCTTTTCTTAAAAAAAATTTAAATTTGTTATAGAATTAAAAAAGATAATGGGTAGTTATGTTCCATAAAAATTGTATCAATTATCTTATTTTTCTTTTAATTTTAATTTTTTTAAAATATAAAAGTGTGAATTTACTATATTATCCTTATTTAATTAATAATTTCAATTCTTAATGTTTGCATTAACCAAGGGAATTTTATGGTATTTTGAATGTTTCACCATTTTCTGTCTTTTGCTTTATATATATAGATAGATATATAGAGCAAAAGACTCACTAGTGTAGTAGTTTGGAGTATTTACTCCCTCAAGTACGGTCCTGGGTTCGAGTCCTAGCATCCGTGTAGTGTGTGTAAGTTTAGTATGCTATCGCCCCTCTCAAAAGGAAAGGTCTTCAACAAAAAAAAAAAAAAAAAAGATATACAAAAGAAACGAAACCCAAAAGAAACTAATAAAGCTTTTCAAAAAATAATTGGCATTAAAAGGCTTCGCAATACAGGTCCAATTCTTGATGAAAATGTTGGGTATAACCCAAGTATTTGAATTGATGGATCGCCACCCAATGACTAGGATTATGATCAGCTTTCAGTCACCCAGAGATAGTTAAGAAAATTACAACCACTGCCATTGGGAGAAACGCACATCCAGTTCGACAATATCCCAACCCTTCCGGAATCTTAACAAGCGGGTCATTCAATTCGTCGACGTTGCTGCTGAAATCAAGCTGCGTTGGTTACATATTCAATTGAATGGCAGCATACAAACGTTAGGTAATGATTATTATTCCCTACAGATCACGCAAAACATATGAGAGCAGGTTGCCGTTGGCCGGAGTCGGGGACAGGATTCGATTTCCTTTTACACACCTGGTTTCGTTTTTTTGTTTTATTTTTGTGTTGTACCTGTACAACTTAATAACCACACAAGAATGTTTTGGCTTGATATACATCAGCATGATGGAGCCCTTGTATTTATAATACAAAACTGATACACAGCCGTTACAAACAGACTACACTAGGGTAAATCCCTATCTACACGTAAGAGTTATCAACAATTTAAAACACGCCTAAACAATCTTAGCTAGAATCCGAAAAACACAATCAGATAATATCAAGAGTTGGAATTTGAATGTAGAGATTGATTCTCTCTAACATGCCCCGCAAGCTAACAGGTTGAGAAAGAACCGAAAGCTTGGAAAATTGAAGGTGAAATGTGCCACATTAGAAAGTTGAGAAATCTATCAAGGGCTTATAAAGTGTTTAGGGCGGAATCTTGTGCAGTGAAAGTCAAATTCCACTAAAATTCGATCCTGACTGAACTCATAACAGCTTTACAATTATTGATCTTAAGCTTACAGAACAAAAAATTCAACCCCAGATCAGCAGAGAGACCCAAATGCTAAGCTCTAATGTTGGATAATTCAACAAGCAAACAACAGCATGTGAAAAATTTACAGAGCGGACTTCCTTGTAATGGGTTCTACTTCTAAGACACTTGGATTCATGAAAGCAAAAGCAAGAAGTTCCTGATCCTGTTCAAAAGCAGCCATGTCTTCCTCACTCAAAGTCACCCAAGCCTCTATGCCACCATCCTCTCTTGTGCTCACCAAAGAGGCAACATTATTGTTTGAAGCAGCAGGGACATTACTAAGCCAGATTGGCTTTCCCCACCCAAAACTTACCCCATACAATAACTTATAATTACACAAATCTGTGCCCACATAAAAGTTATTAATGTCATCTCTTTTGATCAACTCATCTGCGTCTTTGAAAGACTTACAAACCACCTGCAATGCCTGATCTTTTTGAAGTCTTTTGGCATAACTGTTGCTCAATTCTTTTATTCCTTTCCTCAATTTAGCAACCAAGCCTTGCAGCTCCACCTCAGTCTCATCTGTATGTGCAGCAAAGTATCCCACAAGGTTCCCAATTGAGTCATCTGACAACGGCGGCACGACCTTTTTGCGGATGTCCACAGATTGGGACAAGACAGACAGCTTAGGAGACTGCAGTGAGCTTGATGATCTTGATGCAGCAGCCACTGCACATCTCCAGATGAGGGCTGTCACAGCTTCGGCACGCGTAGGCTGATCCACGATTGCACTGGCCGCTTTAGTCCTGAGACCTGCAATCTTGGATGCATAAAAAACAAACCTCTTTGTCACACAATTCACTCTCTTCACATCCACTGAAGACTGCTGGAATGAGGAGGCGTGATCAGTTGGTGGAAATCGGAACGATGCAGAGAAATCTGGAAGTAGAGCTTGACTAAATCCAAGGGCAGTGGCTGACCAGGCCATAATGAATGTGCACAATGAGGCTGCATCGGCCAACTTATGTGACATACAAACCCCAATTGCCAATCCACCACAATCAAAGACATTGGCCTGAACAAGAAGCAGAGGTCCCCTGCCTGCTTCAGGGGACTCTGCGTCTACAGGAAGGAGCTTTCTCAGTGTCTGAGCATCAGGTTTTGAGAGAAAGGTAGACAGAAGGCCATTGACTCTAGCTTCCACATAGTCAACCCCATGGTCATTGCAATCAATGGAGATGTTACCTTTGATTCTTCCGGCAAGCGGGTAGAAGCGAGTTAAGGTTTCGGACAGTGATTTCTTGATGATCCAGACGGATTTTTCGGGGGTTGCAATGCCATTTTTGGGGTAGAAGAGGACCAGGGGTTCATAAGCGACAGGACCAAGTTGATCCAAAAGTGAAAGCTTGAAGTTTCTAAGATAATGGGGAGTTGGAGAGGATGGTTTTATGGTTTCTCTCTTGATTATTTCAAACTCCATTATCCGCTTCAACTTCTCTTTGGTGAATCACAATTCACAAGACTGACAACACACAGAACAATTGAACAATTGGGTTGCATGAATGTTGCTTGCTCATAAGAACAATTTGGCCTGACAGATGTGTGAATGTTATGTAATATGATCTAGACAGGTGTCTGTCTGTATTTGTGTTCATGTAATATAATTCAAACATATGTGTGACTTATGCAATTGTCAACTAGGCCATGCAATGAAAAAGTCGTAAAGTAAAATTTGGGTTTTAAAAAGAGCTGTAAAAGTCACCTCAAATTAGGCAACTGGGTTGAAAAACTTCAAAAGTTAACAAAAGATGCCGGCCAGAGGTAGTGCGGGGTGAAAAGAATCAAAATGCTTTTCCAAAGGGAACAAAAAGTACCTTTAGAAAAAGCCCGCCACATAATTGAGATCAATATAAAATAAAAAGAAATTTAGTTTGAGATTACATCTTTCTAAATTCTATAATAATTTAAAAAAAGTTTAAATCTCACAAACGACAATTATTAAAATAAAAGAAGAAAAATTCAACGAATAGCCGGCTAAGGCCGGCAGCATCTAAGAGCTATTGAATTTGAAGCACTATAATTTGTATGTTTCTTTTGGAGTTATGAATGGTATTCATCATATAAATAAAATATGTGAAGCTTAGGCGAAGTCGTGCTTCCAATAATGATATATGCACAAGGTCCTATAATTGCTATTAGCTTTATGAATAAAAAAGATTATCCCTTAAGCATTCTATTTAGAAAAATTTAATAAACATTGTATCCTTAAGCAACTACCTTGACTTTTAATACGAAGACAAATGGAGTGGGTGGGAACTTGGGACATGATGAAGCAAGCAATGGCGTCGAAAATTAAAAATGTATAAACTAACTAAAGGACATTATAGTTTGTAAAAAAAAGAAAAGAAAAAACCTTGTAAATTATAAAATTTAACCGACGCACAATTCCAAAGGATAATTGGATTCTCGGTACAGGAGCTTACATACTGCCATGTCATGTTACCAATTTATAAGTGTACATGTATTTACTTATTAATTAATATATTCTCAGTCTATGAAATATCAATTATCTCGTTCGTTCATATTTATTTAACTGAAGCACAATTTCACATACCTAGCCTAGTATTGACAATTTTCAAATGAGACTTCGGGATGTTTTTTTTGGATCACTAAAGATGGGAAATTCGAACTTGAAATATCTTCCAACATTGAGAAAAGGTTAAAATAACGTGTCAAAATCATTATCCAAGATTGCGGCAACCAAATGGGCAGGATTTTATTGGTTATTTGAATGTTTACCATTATACTATCAAGTCGTTTCTTGGGAGTATCGTTAAGCTATTGTCTTTAGCTATAAATCATATTATATATCATGAGTTAACCATAGTATAAGTTCTATATAAATATAAATATTAGAACATATAACTCAAGTGGTTAAGAGCATTTATCTGTGCATCCGAGGTTCTAGATTCGATTACCCCTTTCTCAATATCACTTGTATAAATAAATAAATAACTTATATATATATCAACAAA
The DNA here is from genome assembly GCF_000346465.2 of Prunus persica. Taxonomy (NCBI): domain Eukaryota; kingdom Viridiplantae; phylum Streptophyta; class Magnoliopsida; order Rosales; family Rosaceae; genus Prunus; species Prunus persica. The sequence goes on along the minus strand of NC_034012.1, from coordinate 8,094,809 downwards.
ACTTGACCTTTAATATGAAGACAAATGGAATGGTTGGGTACATGATAAGGAAAGAAAAATGGTGTCAATTTATTTATAAATGAAAAATTGGAAACTTGTTCCTAAACTCTCATTCAACTGATGAACAGTGTGGGAAAGCATCGTACCAATAATTGAGTATATAGAACATGATTCAAATGGGGACTGGATGTATTTGGCCAATTGCACTTTCACAGTACATAGACAAGATCGTATGCTTGAAGACAGTAGATAAGCTATCAATGTTATTCCTTCCCTTTTTTATTTTCAATTTATTTAAGGACACAATTAAGTGGTGATCACACTTGGATTTACAGAAGCATATCCGAGCAGTTCCACATTAATTTCAAATAAGGCCATGCTTTCTTGGCTCATAGTCAACCAAGCTTCAATTCCATTGCAATCTCCTTTATCCATCAAAACAATTGTATTTGTTGATGCGAAAAAGTGGTTTAATACGTATTTCGTCAACTTAGTTCAATTATCCCTTCGGCAGGTCACTGTCCTCGGTAGGTGGTCCACTCTGGAGGGTAAGTACCTGCAAAAGGATAAGTTCGGTAAATCCTTGGGGTACCGGTGTGGTACCGGCTGAAGGCTCTCCGATGCTTAAGTAAGTACGGATTTAGTAAGGTTAACTGACAGATCACACGATAGCGTACCGTTAGTTCTGATCCCTTCCTTTTGGGGATATGGGTCTCCTTTTATAGGCCTTGGGAGGTGTGCGCTGTGCTCATATTTCCGATGTGGGACACTGGGCATGGATTGTGAGCATGGCACGTGTCTAATGGTAAAAAGGGCCAAGATAGATGGCTTCGGTAGGAAGCATGCCGAAGGGGTCCGTTGATCAGTATCGATTCCCTCCACGTGTTCAGTGATAATAGGTCGTTTATTTTGGTATAAACAGTATTCTTAATTGCAATGCTAATTACACTCACCCATGATGGCTTTCCCCATCCGAAATCGGCTTCATAGAAAGGAAACCTACACCAACTTGTGCAGCTATAAATCTCCATTTCATCATCATTTTTCAGCTTAGTGTGCTTATCTTTGATCCCTTGCCATGCCTCATTAGAATCAAAGACAAGTTTGTTAGCATACTTTTCTTTCAGTTCTTCAATCCCTTCCCTCAATTTAGCACCCAAGTCTTTTAGATCTATGGTACCCTCTTCAGCCGTTGATGTAAAAGAGCCCACAACATTCCCAACCAAGTTTTCTGGCAAGGGTGGCACAGCCCTTTTGCGCAAGTTCACATCTTGACAGAACACAGATCGTCTTTGAGTCCCCAACTTTGATCTTGATGACGCTTCCATTGCACATTTCCAAATGAGTGCTGAAACCGCTTCTACACGTGTAGGTTTGGGCACGACTGAACTGGTTGATTCAGATTGGAGAGCAGCGATCTTTGACCCATCAAACACAAACCTCTTTGTTATGCAGTTTTCTACTTTGATAACTTCCCTGGCTGGTGGTTGTGTGGAGTTAGAGAAATCTATTGGTTGAAACATAGATGCAGCACCAAATTTTGGAAGCACTAGTAGTACCTGATCACTGTCTCTGGATCCAAAGGCTATTGTGGCCCAACACTTGATGAAAGTGGATAGTGTGGATGCATCAGCAATCCTATGTGAAATGGTCAACCCAAAACAGTTGATTTGTACAAGAAGCAACCGGCCTGTGCTTGCCTCTTTGGATTCATATTCAATTGGAAGGAATTCTTTCAACATCTGAGCATCTGGGTGTTCCAAAATCTCCGATAAGGAACAGTTGATTCGCGCTTTGACAAACTCAGCTCCTGCATCATTGCATTCGACCATGGCTTTACCTTCAATAATCCTTCCTGCTAAAGGGTAGAAGTGAGTGAGAGTTTTGCTTAATGATTCAATTAGATGCTGACATCTTTCATTGATGGCCACGACATGGTCATGGTGACCAGTTCTGACCTTACTAGTAGAACTAGTATTGGGATAGTAGAATAGGATTGGGATGTAAATTGCAATTGCTGTCTGATCGAAAAAAGAGAGCTTAAAATTTCTCAAGTGAGGAGGAGTTGCGGAGGATGGTTTAATTGTTTGCCTCTCGATAATTTGTACCTTGGTTTCTGTGGCCATCTTACTTTGCTCCAGCTGATGCCATCCTGGTTCATGTAAACACATGCGGGTTAATCATATATAGATCCTCCCTGATATACATATTTGTTTAACAGCAACTCTATGCAAAGTACCAAAGTCTACTATTGTTAGCTTGACCCCATATCGTCCAAAAATAATATTCTGTGCTAACTAGTTCTAAGGTATGCATAATTTACATAGAATAATGAGCTAGTAATTGAAAATTAAATCTGTTTAGTTGAAAGCAATACATTGTCCATCGTTCCGCATCAAGAACGACATCAGACCAACAATTCAAAGTAAAAAGAGAGATCATCAATTTTCCAACATAGCTTAGGTGTGAATTCTAAAAGCAAGAGGAGGACTTTTTGGTACTAATTAATAACAGATGACACTCTGACTCAGATACGGAGAAGCGTGTGCAAGCTTCCAGGATCATGACGATATTTCCTTTATTAAACAAGTTCGTCACTTTAGAAATGGTATTTGAGATGCAGAAGACGCAGATTAATTTTTGTATGCTAATTAATTACACGACACTCGGATTCAGAGAAGCATATGCAAGCATCTCCTGGTTGCTTTCGATTATGGCCATATCTTCGTCTTTCAAAGTCAAGCGCACTTCTATGCCAATCCCATCACTTACATCCACCAAGGAAATCATGTTCTTGATTTCTACAGTACTAGGGATACTCATCCATGATGGCTTTCCCCATCCAAAATCGGCTTCATAGAAGGGAAACCTGCACCAACTGGTGGAACAATAGGTGTCTATATCAACCTTTCCAACGAGCTTCGATAACTCAATGCACTGTTGGAACACATCCTCCCTACTAATTCCATTACCATATTTTACCTTAAATTCTTCCAAGCCCTTCCTCAATTTAGAAACCAAGCTTTTAACATCATGTTCTACTTCCCTCTCCTCTGTCTTTGCTACAGAGTACCCCAGAAGATTTCCCAATAAGTTTTCCGCTGGGGCCTGCGGCAATATCTTCCTCATGTTCACAAATTGACACCACACAGATGGCCTTACAAAATCTGAGTTTGATCTTGATGCTTCCATTAAGCATTTCCAAATGAGCGCTGACACTACTTCAACACGAGTTGGGTTTGGCACAGCAGCACTGGCAGTTTTTGACTTAAGAGCAACTATCTTGGAGGCATCAAACACATATCTCCTTGTTATGCAATTTTCCTTGACAAAGTCAATGGAAGGTTGGGGTGAATTGAGGAAATCCAGAGGTGGGAAAAGAGATGCTGCAGCACCAAATTCTACAGGAGGCACAACATGGTCAGTATTGGCTGAGCCAAGGGCAATTGCAGCCCAGCTATTAATGAATTTGCAGAGCGTATAAGCATCAATGATCTTATGTGAAATGTTGAGTCCAATTGCCACCCCACCACATTCAAAGAAGTTGGCTTGGACTAGTAGAAGATGGCCTGTGCCTGATTGTGCCATGAATTCTAATTCATTTGGATGCAACTGTTTTTGTATCCCAAGATCTGGCTTCTCCAATATCTTTGACATCAGACAGTTGACTCTGGCTTCAACAAATGTAGCCCCATGGTCATTGCAACAGATTGAAACATCATTAGATTGGATTGTTCCTGCAAAGGGATAGAAGTGACTGAGGGTTTCGGATAATGACCTTTTTAGAAGCTTGGATCTTTCAGCAGCCGAAGCCGAAGAATGGTGATCACTATTATTGCTGGGAAAAAAGAGAAGTAGTGGGACATAAACTTGAGGAGTAAGCTGATCAAAAACAGAAAGGTTAGAACTTCTGAGGTGGTGAGGAGTTGGAGAGGATGGTCTAATTGATTCCTCCCGACTGACTTCAACCTTGATTTCTGAAGTCATATTTTTCTCCGCACTTTCAAAGTTTCATAACACAGACCGTCCATATAAAGACATCACAGCTGCAGCTCCTCTGGGACGAAATTCAACTTCTTTGTTTTATTCAGCTTATTAGACCATCTCCAACTATGTTGAGGTTAAATTCAAATTTTCACCCTCTAAAATATAACTACTCATGTATTTTTAGGACTCAAATTGTTTTTTTCTCCAACCTTGCAAACTCATAATTTGAGTCTACAACTTTATTAAATTGTTTAAGAATGGTTAATCCCTAATTTTTTTTTGTCGTTAATTTTTCTTGACATTATTTTTGTTTCAACATTCATGATTTAATTTTCTGAATATTTTGATCTAAAAAAATCCAAAAATAATTTCACTTAAAGAATAAAAGCAAGTATAACAAAAAGATGGGTATTTATAGAGTTTGGGATGAGTTTTGAGATTAGATCTAATTTAGATTAATTATAAAAATTATTTGACCATTGAATTTAAATTTCAGCAATTAGATGTGAATTAGATTGCCTAAAAATAATCGTGTCCATTGATTATATATAGATGTTGGAATTAAAAATAAAATAAAATGGGAAACATCAACTTCTTTGGAATAGCTGTTGGTATTTAAAAAAAAACAAAAATGGATCAACTCCTTCAAGTGCCATTGGATTTAAATTTCAACGCCTCCTTCATGTGCCATGATGTCACACAGAAAGTGGGGAAGTGGTCGACATTAGTCACAGCACAGGGCTCGCTTTTTTTTTTTTTCCCTTTCACGTGGGTTGCGCAGTTGGCTATTGGGCTCCACAAAAATTACCAGTCCATACAATATCTGGACTGGTATTCCGCCCAATATTCCGCTTGGACTCAAATTCTACCCGCCCAAATATATGGGTTGGAGATGAATTTTGGGCTCAAAACCCAAATTTTGACATTTCACCCCTTAAGTTGGAGGTGGTCTTATATTGTTCAAATAGTATACACATCATAACAATTTAATTACTAGAAGGGGATTAAAGAAATATAATGGCCATCTGATTGAAAAAAGAGAGCTTTTAACTTCTCAACTCATCAAGTTGGGGGGATGGTAAATTTTTTTGCCACCTCTCAACAATTTCTTCCTCTGTTTTAGTAGCCATCTAACTTTGCTCCTGCTGAGGCCCTCTAGATAATTTGTTTGGTTGCAGATCATGTAAAAATTTGTGAATTGTTCATATTTGTATAAACAAAAATTCTGTAAGCATTGTATGTTCTGATCATCACAATTATAATCTTCCTAATCAACGGCTATCAGAAGACTTAGGCGAAGACTGTTAGTTGGTCATGATCATGGTTATAATTGCCAGATTTCTCACAACAGTTTAGCTTCAGCTGGCAGTTTTTAGATGGTGAAGGGCTGTCGTATTAATATTAAGAGCACTGATTAAATTATTAATAATAATGAGAAAATTAGTCCTTTATTCTTCCACTCTCTTTAAATTCAATGCAAAGTTCCAAAGTCTACGACAGTTAAGTTGGATTTTATCCTGTCGGATACAAGTCATCATCAAGTGGAAGGTTTACTTGACCCCATATCGTCCAAGAATAATATTCTACAACTCATTTTTGTCAAGCAAAGTAGGGCAAATATTCAATTATACTCATATTTTTGAGATATATATTCTTCTCCAATATGGAGGTATTTATAAAGAAGTACAAAGATGTGTTAACCTTAAACATAATAGGAAATAAATATTTAGTACAATAGGACTAAATAAATGGGTAAGTAACCAAAATCCTAAGTAAGGATTCGCCAACACTCCCTATTCAAGTTGGGACAAAGATGTTTTGCATGCCCAACTTGACAGTCATAGAACACCATACTTGACATTGACCAAACGAACAGAGAAGGTCTTTTCGTAAACAATGAGTAAAACAATTGATAAGCCAAAGCAAAGATCACAGCGGTACACAAGAGCAAACCTTAAAAAATAAGACACATAGTAGAACACAGAAACCCTATGAACACGGCAAAGGCAAAGCAAAGAACACAGAAACCCTATAAACACGACAAAAAACATAGAAACCTGTGAACATGGCAAAGACAAAGCAAAAAACACAGAAACCATGCGAACAAAACAAAGGACACAGAAACTTTGTGAACATGGCAAAGGCAAGGTAAAACCAAACCCTAAAAATAGGGTAAAGCAAAGGCAAGGCAAGGCAAAGCAAGGTAAGGCAATGCAAATAAAGGCAAAGGGCACGGCCACAACAATGGTAACGGAAATCACCACAACAACACGAAGCAAACAAAGGCAACATCAATGGTGGCAGCAGGGACAACGACAACAGCAGTGGAAACTGCAACGAAAAATTCTTCTATATCAACTTTAGCTAATTCACACAGACATAAATGCTCTTCACTCCCCCTCTCCCCCCTCAAGAGAAGGGGTTGTCAGAGTCAAGGAATAGACAATATCTTCATGGCAAAGAGAACCAACTCATTTTTATAATAGGACTAAATAAATAGATAAGTAACCAAAATCCTAACATAGTAAGGAACTAAAATCCTAACTAAGTAAGGACTCACCAACAATTTTAAGACCAATAATCAAAGCAATGAGTGATATCATCAAAGGTAACAACGCAAGATTCATATTAATTTTGTTACTAATTAGTTACACATGGTCGACTAGCTCTTCGTCTAGTGACATTTCTCTTTTATTGGAAGAGGTTCCAGGTTTGAATCTCTCTTTTGCTTGAGTACAAAGGAAAAAAGGAGGAGGAAAAATTACAGGCCGAGACTCGGATTCAGAGAAGCGTATGCAAGCAGCTCCTGGTTACTTTCAACTAAGGCCATGTTTTCCTCTTTCAAACTCAATCTTGCTTCTATACCATTCCCATCTCTTTCATCCATCAATGAAATTATGTTCTTGATTTCTACAGCACCAGCTGGGATACTCATCCAGGATGGCTTTCCCCATCCGAAATTGGCTTCGTAGAAGGGAAACCTGCACCAACTGGTGGAAAAATAGTTGTTGTCCGTATCCACCTTTCCAATGAGCTCCCCTAACTCTTTGCACAGCTGCAACACATCCTCCCCACTAATTCCATTAGCAAAAATTACCTTAAATTCCTCAAAGCCCTTCCTCATTTCAGCAACCAAGCTTTGAATGTCATGATCTACTTCACTTTCTTCTGTCCTTGCTACAAAGTACCCGAAGAAATTTCCCAATAAGTCGACTGTCAAGGGCAGAACCATTATTTTCCGCATGTTCACAACTTGACACCATGCGGATGGCCTCGCTGAACCTAAGTTTGATCTTGATGCTTCCATTACGCATTTCCAAATGAGCGCTGACACTACTTCAACGCGTGTTGGGTTTGGCACGGTGGTGCTGGCAGCTTTGGACTTTAGAGCAGCAATCTTTGAGGCATCAAACACTAATCTCCTTGTTACACAATTTTCGTGGACCAATTCCAAGGGAGGTTGTGGCGAGTTGAGGAACTCCAGAGGTGGTAAAAGAGAAGCTGCAGCACCAAATTGTACAGGAGGCACTACATCAGTAGTCGTAGTGGAGCCAAGGGCAATTGCAGCCCAGCTATTAATGAACTTACTGAGTGTATAAGCATCACCGGCCTTATGCGAAATGGTGACTCCAATTGCCACTCCACCACATTCAAAGAAGTTGGCTTGGACTAGTAGAAGATAGCCTTTGCCTGATTGTGTCCTGCATTCTATATGATTTGGAACCAATTGTTTCTGCATCCCAAGATCTGGTTGGCCCAAAATCTGTGATATGGGACAGTTGACTCTGGCTTCAACAAATGCAGCCCCATGGTCATTGCAGCTTATTGAAGAATTATATTTGAATTCTCCTGCCAAGGGGTAAAAGTAAGTGAGGGTTTCAGATAATGATGTTTTCAGAAGGATGGATCTCTCAGCAAACAAAGAACGGCGGTGATCAATATTATTGACCTCATCACTACTGCTGGGATAGAAGAGAAGTAATTGGACATAAACTTCAGATGTGACCTGATCAAAAACAGAGAGGTTGGAAATTCGAAGGTGGTGAGGAGTTGGAGAGGATGGTTTAATTGTTTCCTTGCAAATGACTTCAACCTTCATATCTGTAACCATCTTTTGCTCCTAACTTGACTTTCCTAACAAAGATCCTCCATATATAAAGACACATTTTTAATCAACAATAATTCTAGGCTCACCTAATTTTTCTCCATATGGTTTATTAGCTAGGATATTTTTGTAAGTATTTTGTGCTTATCTTATAAATGAATGGATATTTATATTGTCCCATAAAAAAATGTAAATTGAACCACTATAAATTCGTTGTTAATTTGCTTAAACATTTTGTCATATGCCGAAAGGAATCTATTTGCTTTTATTCCTCAAGTGTGTATAATTAATTCATGTTAATTCGATATCGGACAGTTGACTTTTGCTTCAAGATGAAGCTCTATGGTCATTGCAGGTCATTGAAACATTATATTTGAATTTTCATGCAAAGGGTTACAAGTGAGTGAGGGCTTCAGATAATGATTTCTTTAGAAGCTTGAATTTTTCAGCAAACAAACAATGCTGATCAATATTGCTCTCATCACCCTGTGCTGGGATAGAAGAGAATTAGTGGGATATAATTGTCACGTTGAAACTGATTGGACCAATAACTGAAAGTAACCAGCTAGAGAGATCATGAAAAAACTCCAACATAGCATTCATATTAATTCTAAATTAAACCAGAAGAGGTAGATCTTTCTGTACTAAATAATTACACGACACACGGATTCAGAGAAGCATATGCAAGCAGCTCCTCGTTGATTTCAATCACGGCCATGTCTTCTTCTTTCAAAGTCAAGCGAGCTTCTATGCCAATGCCATCACTTACATCCACCAACGAAATCATGTTCTTGAGTTCGGCCGTGCTAGGGATATTACTCAACCATGATGGCTTTCCCCATCCAAAATCAGCTTCATAAAAGGGAAACCTGCACCAACTGGTTAAACAATAGTTGTCTATATCAACCTTTCCAATGAGCTTCCCTAACTCATTGAACTGTTGGAACACATCCTCACTACTAATTCCATTACCATATTTTACCTTAAGTTCTTCAAAGCCCCTCCTCAATATAAAAACCAAGCTTCCAAGATCATGTTCTACTTCGCTTTCCTCTGTCTTTGCTACAGAGTACCCCACAAGATTTCCCAATAAGTTTTCTGCTGGCGACTGCGGCAATATCTTCCTCATGTTCACAAATTGACACCAAAAGGATGGCCTTATGACACCCGAGTTTGATCTTGATGCTTCCATGGCACATTTCCAGATGAGCGCTGACACTACTTCAACACGAGTTGGATTTGGCACCATGGCACTGGCAGCTTTAAGCTTGAGAGTAGCAATCTTGGAGGCATCAAACACAAATCTCTTTGTTATGCAATTGTACTTGACAAAGCCAATGGAAGCTCGGGTTGAACTGAGGAACTCAAGAGGTGGGAAAAGAGATGCTGCAGCACCAAATTCTACAGGAGGCACTACATGATCAGTACTGACCGAGGAAAGGGAAATTGTAGACCAGCTGTTAATGAATTTGCAAAGTGTATAAGCATCAATGAGCTTATGTGAAATGTTGACTACAATTGCCATCCCTCCACATTCAAAAAAGTTGGCTTGGACTAGAAGAAGATGGCCTGTGCCTGCCACGGATTCTATTGCATTTGGATGCAATTGTTTTAGCATCCCAAGATCTGGTTTATCGAAAACCTGTGACATGGGACAGTTGACTCTGGCTTCAACAAATTTAGCCCCATGGTCATTGCAACAGATTGAAACATCCTTAGATTGGATTGTTCCTGCAAAGGGATAGAAGCGAGTTAGGACTATGGATAATGACCTTTTCAGAATTTTGGACCTTTCAGCAGCCAAAGAATGGCTATCGCCGTTATTGCTGGGGTAGAAGAGAAGTGCTGAGACATAAACTTGAGGAGTAAGCTGATCAAAAACAGAAAGGTTAGAACTTCTGAGGTGATGAGGAGTTGGAGAGGATGGTCTAATTATTTCCTCCTGAGTGACTTCAACCTTGATCTCTGAAGTCATATTTTTCTCCACACTTGAAAATTTCACAACACAGACCGTCCATATAAAGACATCACAACTACAGCTCCTCCGGACGAAATTCAACTTCTTTGTTTTATTCAGCTTATTATATTATCCAAATGGTACATACACCATAACAATTTAATCTATTTTGGTGGGCTTCTTACTTTGCTCCAGCTGATGACCTCCAGATCATGTAAGCATTTGTGAATTGATTATATTCGTATAAAAACAGTTTTGAAAGCAGGTTATCTTCTGATCATCACAATCATAATCCTCCTAATTAATCAAACGGCTATCACAGGACTTAGGCTGAGACTGTTTGTTGGTTATGATCATTGTTTATTGTTAGAACAGTTCAGATTGAGCCGACAGCTCTTAGATAGTGAAAGGCTCTTGTATTTACATCAAGAACACTGATGCATTATTAATAAGAAAGAGAAAAATTATTCCTTTATTCTTCCACACACTATAAATTCTATGCAAAGTGCCAAAGTCATCATCAAGTGGACGGTTTACTTGACCTATATTGTCCAAAAATAATATTCTACAACTAATTTTGAGACCAATAATTAAAAGTAAAGAGTGAGATCATCAAAGGTAACAACTCGCATCCATTTTCATTCTAGAAGCACAAGAGTGGTACTAATTGCTTACACAATGACACTGCTGACTAGCTCTTGGTCTAGTGAAATTTCTTTTTGTTGGAAGAGGTTCCAAGTTCGAATCTTCCCTCCTCCAGAGTAAAAAGAAAAAAAAGAAAAAATAAAAATTACAGGATGACCAGTGGGGGATTCAAGATTTGAAAGCCAACTGGGCAAAACTTACCTACTAAACTCAACAGTACAAGTGAATTCAAATTTGATTAATAAACATAAAAAATACACATAGGGGAAACCATAGATAGATCTGAGAATTGGACTAAGAAAAATGAAAAATGAAAAAGAAAATTCATAAATTGTGGATAAAAAAAATGGGACACACGTTTGCCACATCAGAATTTAACAGGCCAACTAATAATCTAGTTAATGGAGGGTCTTATTTGTAGGGTTTCCATAAGTTTGGGTACCAGATTGTTGGGTCTTCAAAGCTTAGGTATGAGTTTGTGACGAACCTCATAGTTCAAAGAAGCATATGTAAGCAGCTCCCGGTTACTTTCAACTATGGCCATGTCTTCCGCTTTCAAACTCAAGCGTGCTTGTATACCATTCCCATCTCTTACATCCATCAATGAGATTATGTTCTTGATTTCTACAGCACCAGCTGGCATACTCATCCATGATGGCTTTCCCCATCCGAAATTGGCTTTGTAGAAGGGAAACCTGCACAAACTGGTGGAACAATAGTTGTCTACGTCCACCTTTCCAATGAGCTCCCCTAACTCTTTGCAGAGCTGCAACACATCCTCCCCACTAATTCCTTTAGCAAAATTTACCTTCAATTCCTCAAAGCTCTTCCTCATTTTAGCAACCAAGCTTTGAACATCATGATCTACTTCACTTTCTTCTGTCTTTGCTACAAAGTGCCCGAAGAAATTTCCCAACAAGTCGTCTGCCGAGTGCTGAACCAAAACTTTCCGCATGTTCACAAATTGACACCACGAGGATGGCCTTACAAAACCCAAGTTTGATCGTGATGCTTCCATTACGCATTTCCAAATGAGCGCTGACACTACTTCAACGCGCGTTGGGTTTGGCACGGTGGCACTGGCAGCTTTGGACTTGAGAGCAGCAATATTTGAGGCATCAAACACTAATGTCCTTGTTACACAATTTTCTTGGACAAACTCCACAGGAGGTTGAGGTGAATTGAGGAAATCCAGAGGTGGCAAAAGAGATGCTGCAGCACCAAATTGTGCAGGAGGCAGTACATCAGTAGTAGTAGAGGAGTCAAGGGCAATTGCAGCCCAACTATTAATGAATTTGCTTAGTGTATAAGCATCACCGATCTTATGTGAAATGCTGACTCCAATTGCCACTCCACCACATTCAAAGAAGTTGGCTTGAACTAGTAGAAGATAGCCTTTGCCTGATTTTGTCCTGCATTCTATATGATTTGGAACCAATTGTTTCTGTATCACAAGATCTGGTTGGCCCAAAATCTGTGATATGGGACAGTTGACTCTGGCTTCAACAAATGCAGCTCCCTGGTCATTGCAGCTGATTGAAGAATTATATACGAATTCTCCGGCCCAGGGGTAGAAGTGAGTTAGGATTTCAGATAATGATATTTTTAGATGGTTGGATTTTTCAGCAAACAAAGAACGGTGATCAATATTATTGACCTCATCACTGCTGATGGGATAGAAGAGAAGTAGTGGGACATAAACTTCAGATGTGATCTGATCAAAAACAGAGAGGCTGGTGTTTTTAAGGTGGTGAGGAGTTGGAGAGGATGGTTTAATTGTTTCCTTGTGAATGACTTTAACCTTGATCTCTGAAACTATCTTTTGCTCCAAGCCTGAGTTTCGTAACAAAGACCCTCTATATATAAAGAACACAAAAAGAGAAGGATAGAGTTGTGGAATCCATTGACATTGACTTGGCAACACAGAAGACCTGATCTAATGAACAACAGTACTGCTAGTCTGTTATCCATAAATGTATATTTATATTGTCCCATTAACAAAAAGTGAATTTTATATTGGTTAAGCCGATTGAACGTACCACTGTACATTATTTTTTTCATTGCATTCATCCACGTGATTTCAGTATTTAAATCTCTTTAGTTCCTGTTGGGTGCCGGCATGTAATAATTTGTTAATTTGCTAAAACATGTGGTAAGATTCCAAACGAAATCTATACCGTTTTTTATTGAGAATGCGAAGGCATACTAAATTCACACACTGCATGAATGTTAGAATTTAAATTCGAAACCTTTCCTGAAAAAGCATTTGTTCCAAACCACTACATTAGTAGGTCATTTGAGTTAAACAAGTTCCTTATACTAGTGTGAGTAGTGGAGAATCTTGAATTTTTTTTTTTTTGCAAACTTGCAAACAATTTGGAAAATACTTATGTGTCAGAAGCCCAACATCCCTCACTCTTCCTCCATAGACATTACCCTCCACTCTCACTAGGGCTGGCAATGGGTCGTGTCGTGTCGGGTTCGTGTCGTGTCGAGATAATAAACGTGTCAAGAATGCTCAACCCGAACCCAACCCATTTAATAAACGTGTCGTGTCGGGTTCGGGTCGTCTTTTATCGTGCGGGTTTCGAGTCGTGTAACGGGTTCATAAAGAATAACATACATGTTACAAAACTCACAACCGAAAAAATTTTAATTAAAAAAAACAGAGAGAGTAGAGAAAATATAAGGAAAAGAAAGAAAGAAAAAAGATAGAGAGAGGAGAGAAGAGAGAAGGAAAAGAAAAAAAAAATAGAGAGAGAGAGAGAGAGGAGAGAAGATTGAAGGAAAGAAAGAAAGAAAAAAGAGAGATGAGAGAAAACTAAAGAGAAGGAAAAAAAAAGAAAAAAAAATGAGAGAAGAGGAAAGGAAAAGAGAGGAAAAAAAAAAGAGAGAGGAGAAGAAAGAAAGAAAAAAAAAAGAAAAAAAAAGAGGAGAAGAGAGACGGAAAAGAAAGGAAAACTCAAAAGAAAAAGAAACATTATAAATATCAAAAGACATACCATAAAATCACAAAGTTGGTTGTAGCATGGTGGATAAGATGTTTGAGAAAATGAGGATGGGAGGGGTTCGAAACCCCTTGTGTGTGTTGAAGTCTCCATTTGTCTTTATTTTTTAGTGGGTTAGCGGGTTGTACACGGGTTGACACGACCCGTGACACGACCCGTTTAATAAACGGGTTAGATAGGTATTATAGCGGGTTAGCGGGTTGACCCGAAACCCACCCGTTTATTAAACGGGTCAGAACGGGTTGACCCGAAATTGACCTGTTTTTTTATCGTGCGGGTTGAACCCGCTAATTTCTCGTGCGGGTTTCGAGTCGTGTATCGGGTCGTATCCGAAATTGCCACCCCTAACTCTCACCTCATCATCTTTAGTGAAATGAATGCTGCCTCCTCCTGGTCCCAACCCTAATCCCCTTTCCATTTCTCTCATCAAATTTTGCCCTTCAATTTAACCCCGTTCTTTCATTCTTTCAATTTACTAACAACTTAAAGAAAAAGAATCGACCTTTAATTAACTTAGAAAGGGGTCTTAAAGGTTGTGTTCAGGAAGGCATAGCTTCCATTGTTGCAGGCCGTTCCACACACTTGCTCGATCTCATCAATCTCGGGCGAGTGGAACCCATCTATGTTGGGGTTTGCATAGTGCATACTGAAGACGTCGTAACATTGTTCTCCCGCGTTTTCGCCACCTTTGGGAAAGAATGGGAGGTTTATGTCATGGCTTACGCGGAGAATTTCTTCCTGCGTTGGTATGGTTTGGGCATGGGTGTCGGGTTGGGAATCTGTGGGTGGTCCGGTAATCTATGTATGCATTGGGTGGGTATCAGTTGGAATGTAAGATCCCACATCAAACCAACGGAGAGGGGGGTGATGTGCCTTATATGGCACACCCGCATCCATCTAGCACGAGGCCTTTTGGGAGCTCACTGGCTTCGGAGTTGTAAGAACTCCGAAGTTAAGCGAGTGGGAGGCTGGAGCAATCCCAGGATGGGTGACCACCCTGGGAAGTTGCTTCGTGAGCTCCCAAAAACAAAACCGTGCGGGCAGTGAGAGGAGGGCCCAAAGCGGACAATATCGTGCTACGGCGGAGCCGGTCCGGGGTGTGACATGGAATCTATTGGACTTGATTTGTTGACAACGCGAATTGTGATGAAGAAATTGGAAAAATTAACATTTCGGTGGTCAAATTTAAATTCTACCTTAACACCAGCTACCAAAAATGTAATTACCCCTAAAAAAAAGACACTTTATGTAGTAAATGGTCACATAGTATCGTTTTAGGGCTTTGACTGATTCCTTTGTTACACACCACACAATCTCATAAAACCCACAAAAAATAGAGAATTTGTTTCTTTTGTTTTGTTTTTTTTTTTTGGGAGCAGATGCTTCTATTTACAGAAGCAACCTCAGAGACAAAAGATAGCAAAACCATCAGAAATCCAAATATGAGAGGTGGAGGCAATAGCGTAATCCTAAAAAAAGATTTGAGGTATGAACCAAACATATGGAAACAAAAGAAAAAAAAACAGAGGACTCTTGGACACCTCTTCAATCGGCTCACCTAAATAGCAATGCCAATAACCGAAGTCACCAACCTACAAGAGAAAAAGAAAATCAGAAAAAACAGGAAGAAAAAAGCTGCAACAAAATTAGAAAAAGAAAAAGTGGTTGAAGAAACTAAAAAGAACGATGAAAAGAAAAACCTACTGATAACCAACTAGATATCTAAACAAGAAGAGGTAAAAGGTTAAAGAAAACAAACAAAAAGGGACAGACGGACAAACCAAAGAGAACACTAGAAAACGAATCCTGGAGCACTTACCTAGGCATCTGCAAGTTAAAAACTTGCAAAATAGATGTCAAAACAAGGAACTAGGAGTTAGGTATGTGGACCAACTGTGGGAACCAAGCAAAAAGAATAGAAACGAAGACAAAAAAAACAAAACAAGCAGGCTGAGAAAATAGCAAAAGCCTCAATAGAATTATAAAATTTACACAAAAAAATGTAATTATCAAAAGGTCGGGTTGTACTTAGGTGGAACTGTGGATTGGGAAGACAATTGTAACATGGATTTTGTCTCTATGTTGGACTTAAAAGATTTGGCGGCTATACTTGTTTTCACACGTGAGCGCCTAGGAGCTATGCGGGGCCTTTTTTATTATTTATAAATAGTATAGCCGTCCGGCTTTACTATGGTGTTTTTTAAGAAAAATAGTATATCTGCGCGGGTTCACTAAGTTTTAAAAAATAGTATAGCCGGCTATACTGGTTTTCACACGTGGCACCTAGGCGCTAGGCTTTTTTTAAAATTTATAAATAGTATAGCCGCGCGGCTATACGCAGGTATTTTTATGTATATCTGGGTGACTATACGCGGGTTTTTTATATTTATTTATTTTCAAAATAGTATAGCCGCGCGGCTATACGTTTTTTGACAAGTGGATCCCTTTTTTAAATTTAATTAATCAAAAAAAGGGTCTTGGACCTTTGGGCTCTTTGGGTATGTGATTTAAATGAAACCCAATTAGTTAATTATTTATTTATTTATTTGAATTATTTTTAAAATTCAAGTATCATATAATGTTTTTGTCTTATTGGGTTTGTCTTTATCTGATACCTGTTAGAACATGTATCAACCACTCTATTTAAACTCAAGCTTTGAGTCTGTACAATTACATCAAATTCGCAGAGAACATTCATATAATTATTCATGTATAGGCTCAGAGATAAACACATAATAAATTTCGCCAGAAATCAAAGTCAATCAAAGCCTTACTTCTATGACTTTGATTTAGATAGTTATATCCTAGTGAAGCAAACGCCTATAGAATTACAAGCACTGAGTAAGGGTGAAATTCAGTTTCAAGGACGACATTGCAATTCTGCAAGCCTCTATCTGCAAGATCAGTCAATTTTTAATTTACTGCCATATGTAATTTCATTATTCTATTTGTTGTTTAATTAAATTATTATAATAATATTGATTGTTGTTCCTCCAACAAGTTTCACTCGAGAGAACAAATTAGATCAAAGGCAAACATTATCACCCAAAAAAAAAATGCAGAAAGCGAGCAGAATTTACTTCATGAGCAGTACGTTTGTGGGAGAGTTTGATCATGATTTGTCATGTAAAATGAAGGCAGATATTCATGTGCTTAATTCCCTTTAAGCCTTTGGTTCAGATAAACCTGGATGTTCCAAATATAACTGCACAGATAGAGGTTCGCTACTCATCGATTTAAGAGGAGTTATTAATGGAGGCTGTTGCCATTGCTGTGTGTCTGTTGGAATCCATAACTCTGCATCCTTACTTGTACTTGCCTGAGGCAGGGACCGAAAGTACACGGTTATCTCCCACCTGCAATCTTTTATAAAGGAAAAGCTTACCCACCTTGCAGCAATATCTGAAGGAAAACAGACATGAAAATCCAAACCACGTTCATGCGCTCAACAACCACCCAAGCATATGGTCAATACTCAACCAAATAAACCAAAGCATTTGATAGAAAGTAGCAATTTTAAAGCGAAAACCAAACGGAACTACAGCATTGAAAAATAATTATATCAAATAGTATTCTAAGACAAAACTACAACACTGAAGGAAAATAATCAACATAAAACTTACCCTAGGGAAGAACCCGTGTAAGGGATTCTGAGAAAGGAAGCTTGATAAAAAAAACGACCTTAGTGAGAACTCCAGGTCAGCTTCTTCCACCCTTGAGCCATAAGACTGATTCACAGTGAGCTTAAACATAAATCTTTCCACAGGGATGTTATCACTGTTAAAGAAAATAACTGCTACTCTCTCCACCAGACCCTAGTTTGTAAAATGTACGTCTGTTTTAGTGAAAATGGTACATCACCAGAATAAATACATTAAACGAATAAGAAAGACTGCATCTTTCTTAAAAAAATCAAAAAGAAAAAAGAAAAAAATAATAATCCAACCCGCCCAGCCGCCCAGACCTGCCTAGCGCCTAGGCGGCCGCCTAGGCCGAAATTTTGAACACATTAGATATGAGAAATTTTTTAAGAAACAAGAAAGAAAAAAGTAAAAGGAAATAAATGAGTAAAGGATCAACCTTTTGGATGAAAGGATAAAGTCCCGAGACAGCAGAATGGATATAATCTCTGAGTTGAGGGTGACGAGCGCTATGAACCACCAAATTCATATATTTCCTTCTTTCAAAAGCACCTTTGCCCAAAACCAACCATCAGTGAAAGCAGTTGAGAACTGGGTTTTGCTTTTTGGGTTCCCCAGATAATGAAGAAAAACAGAAGTCAAAACCACAAGTTTTTTTTCTCAGCAACCAAAACGAGAAGTGGGTTTAGAACAAACCTGGAGGGTAAATTCCTTTGAGGAGAACGATTGAAGTGATTGCCACCTCCAGGAATTCAACCAGAATCCGAGCTGTCTCACCTGCACCATTTTCAATTTTAATTATACTCATCTAATAGCCCAAAAATGAAGACGAAAACATACCGGAAGTAAGGATGTCACTGAAACCTTGGGGAGATTGATTATCTTTGCGGTCCATCTCTACAGTTTGGAAGTGCGGAAACTTGTTGTTTTGGTTTGGGAATTTGAATGGTTTCGTACCTTGGAAGTTGCAAAATGTGTTGAATAATATTAAGGCCTGTACCCCGCTATTTGGCGGGCCTGACAGAGAGCCCATGGAGAACCGCCTCCACTGTTTTTTATTTATTTGTTTAAAACAAATATTAATGGGAGGAGGGAGGCAGTCCAATTTGCTCTCTCCTGGGATACTTCGAAGAGAAATAGAAGTACAACTAAAGTTTAAATTAGTTAGTTAAATTGATGACTCCAGTATTTTCTTTTAATACAAGCGATACTTTAAATTATAAGTGATAGTTAATTGTTAGTCTAGCATAGTATAGGAGACTAGTCCGAATTATAAACCCAACTTAAGTTTATATTACGTTGTGCTCCTTCAGAAAACGAACTAAAGAAATCTATAAAAGAATAATTGTAATTTATAAGGTTAAATTTTTGAGTCTTTATGGAGAGGAGTAAAATGAGAGGTAAAAAGCTGGTTAAAGAGGGAAAGGAAAGGAATGTGAGTCAAAGTAAGATTTGTTGAGATTTGCACCAACTATTTTCAAAGTAAGATTCCCCAAGAGAAAGTACGATATATGTCATAACCGAAAACCAAACAAATTAAAATAGCTAAAGACCGAAAATATTGTAGCGCAATCTCCTCAAACTCGGATGGCGGGGTCATTTGATCCTTCAAGCCTTTCCTCTAGCGGATATCTGTAACAAGCTGTGCAGCCTGGTCAGACGACATCATCTCCCAATGATCAAGCACACATTGTGGGAAAGCCTGGCCTGAAGTCGCAGCCCTCAACTGAACGGAGAACTCGAAAGACTCAATGACAGGGAGGTAGGCCTTGATGTTGTAGAATGGGGTACCAGGCCTCTGCATTTCCTCAAACACATGCCCACGTTTCTGGTTAAGAACACAGTAGATGCCACCAAGAGCCTGCTCCGGAGCTTGGATATCGACGAGATATACTGGTTCAAGGAGCCTTGGCTTGGCAGTGAGCTGGGAAGCATAGATGACCCTCCTAGCAGTGGGAATGACCTGACCACCTCCTCTGTGGATTGCATCAGCATGAAGAACCACATCACAAACTTCAAAGCAAATACCCCTCATGTTTTCTTCCGCCGATGCACCTTCCTTTGAAGCCCACTGGAAACCAGCAACAACAGAGTCCTTAATTTCATTAAGGTACTGAACTCCCCTTACACATATTTTGGAACGAATTTTGGGATCATCTCTTGGGCCAATACGACCATCATCAATGGCCAGGAAGACCTTCCTCCAAGGGTCGAGCTTCCATATACAGACGGTTATGCTTGTTGGATGACTTGCTCATCAAAGTACGACTAGACTTCTCCAGGACAGTCTCACGGAAAGACACAACAGGGTCAGATTTTATAATCTCAGCTCCTCCCATGAAATCATCCTGTAGAATCCTTCAAACAAATCTCAAGATGGTGTTCACCAGCACCAGCAATAATGTGCTCTCCAGATTCCTCAATGGAACAGACAACCATAGGATCAGACTTGGCCAGACGTTTGAAATCTTCAAAAAGTTTGGAAAGGTCAGAAGCGACCTTGCATTGAACAGCAACACGCACAACAGGTGAAATAGAGAACTTCATAGCACGAATGGGGTAGCATAGCCGCGCGGCTTTACAACAGCATTTTTTTTAAATAGTATAGCCGCACGGCTATACTCATTCTGACAGGTGCGTTCCTTTTATTGGGATTTTTTAAATAGTATAGCCGCTCGGCTGTACTACTTTTTTTTAAAACAAAATAGTACAGCCGAGCGGCTATACTCGTTTTCGCACGTGGGCACCAACCGCTAGGCTGGGGTTTTTTATTATTTATAAATAGTATAGCCGCGCGGCCATACGTGGTTTTTTTTATAAAAATAGT
This sequence comes from Prunus persica, assembly GCF_000346465.2. Taxonomy (NCBI): domain Eukaryota; kingdom Viridiplantae; phylum Streptophyta; class Magnoliopsida; order Rosales; family Rosaceae; genus Prunus; species Prunus persica. The sequence goes on along the minus strand of NC_034012.1, from coordinate 8,074,639 downwards.
ATAGCCGCCCGGCTATACTATTTATACTATTTATTGTTTTTTTTATTTTTAAATAGTATAGACGCACGGTTTTATTGGTTTTTTTTTTAATAAATAGTATAGCCGAGCGGCGATACTCTATATATATTAGGATCCTTTTTTTATTTTTTTATATTTTTTTCCTGATTTTCTTGTATCGATAAGATTAGTTTAGATCATTATCCATTACTATTAGGCCATTACCTCAGTCTCTATTGTCCCCTTTTGATTTTTTTACTTTCCCAGAGTTATTACGTGTATGAAGAATTTAGCATTTTTGACGTTTAATACTTGTATTATACACGTATGTATGTATTTTTCAATAATACATCCGTTTTCTGTACATGTCTTAAAGACTCGGTAAAATACATGTTTTTTAAAAAGCAAACATACAATACTCATATTGTACACGTACGTACGTATTTTCATGTTTAATACATGTGTTTTTAAAAATAATTTCAATAATACATACAAAATTCACGTATTATAGATGGATACCGGCCGGTTTAAGAATTGGTGGGATACAAAGTGTGGATTGTGTACGATTAACAATGATTTGTTTATTAATCATATACGATTAAACATAGACCGTTGAGATATTCAAGTAAGAAAGACTAACTAAATCACAGTCGGGTTCAGGGTTGCATATGCAAGCAACTCCTTACTACTTTCAATCATGGCCATGTCGTCTTTCTTCAAAGTCAATGACGCTTCGATGCCCACGCCGTCACTCATATCCATCAATGCGACCATGTTCTTGATTTCGATGCTACGGATGCTCACCCATGATGGCTTTCCCCAACCAAAATTGGTTTCGTAGAAGGGAAACCGACACCAACTGGTACACATATAGGTTTCGACATCATCCCTTGCCAGGTTACCAGACTCTTTGATGGTTTGCAATACAACATCACCACTAACCCCATTGGGATACTTTTTTCTATATTCCTCAAGGCTTTTTCTGAGTTTAGCAACCAAACTTTTGAAGTCAAATTCACTCTCTAAGGCCATTGCCGTGAAGCACCACACAAAATTCCCAAATATATTTTCTGCGAAGGCATGCCCTGATGATCTTTTCCTCATGTCCATTGCTTGACAACACACTGATGGCTTTTTAAAACCCAAATTCGATCTTGACGCTTCCATTGCGCATTTCCAAATGAGTGCTGACACTGCTTCAACTCGTGTAGGATTTGGCACTGTGGCACTGGCCGCTTTGGCCTTGAGAGCAGCAATATTTGAGGCATCAAACACAAACCTCCGTGTTATACATTTCTCTTTAGGAAAATGCACGGTGGGTTGGGTTGAGTTGAAGAAATCTTGGGGTGGGAATAGAGAAGCTGTAACACCAAATTCTGCAGGAAGCACGACATGATCGGTAGTGCTGGTTGTGCCAAGGGCAATTTGAGCCCAGCTTTTGATGAATGTGCTGAATGTTGAGGCATCAGCGACCTTATGTGAAATGCTGACCCCAATTTCCAATCCACCACATTCAAAGAAGTTGGCCTGAGCTAGTAGAAGATAGCCTGCTTCTGCTTGTTTGGCTCCTATAGCAGTTGGAAGCAATTGATTTAGGTTCGAAAATTCAGGTTTGTCCAAAATCTTTGATATGGGACAGTTGACTTGCGTTTCAAGAAAGGCAGCTCCATGATCATTGCAGCTGATGGAAACATTATATTCGAATTTTCCTGCAAAGGGGTAGAATCGAGTGAGGGCTTCAGATAATGATTTCTTTAGAAGCTTGGATTTTTCAGAATGATCAAAATTATCAATCTCATCACTACTGCTGGGATAGAAGAGAATTAGTGGGATATGAATATCAGGTTGAAACTGATCAAAACCAGAGAGGCCCAAACTTCTAAGGTGGTGAGGAGTTGGAGATGATGGCTTAACTGTGTGCTTGTGAATTACTTCAACCTTGATCTCTGAAGCCATCTCTTGTTCCGGGCTTGAGTTTCATAAGAACTTAAGACCCTCCATATAAAGAGGCAGAGTCAGCAGAACACCCCAATGGCAGCTCATCTGCAAAAAGTAAGCTTCATCGTTTTGTATGTCTCATTTGAACATAGGATCAATCTGTAAGTTTTTTTTTGGATTATCTAAAGGCACATTAAGTGTTTTGGCCTTCAAGGGCCGGCCTTGACATATGCATGAAGACAACAGCTAAAGATAAACTATCATTTTCCCATTTCTCTTTTTATTTTTTAAATTCTTCTGGAAAGAAAAACAAGCTATATCAATTTATTTTTATCAACACAAATCATCAAATAAAGTCCAAAGTGGGCCTAGAATGAAAACAAATGAAACAGTTGAGCCTGAGTCGAGGCCGGAGTCAGAGTTGAAATCGGGATCAGGGTCTGAATCAGAGCCAAATTCGGAGTTGGGGTCATCATCGGAGTGGGGGTCGGGGTCGTCTTCGGAGTTGGGGTCGGGGTCGAGGTCGTTTTCGGAGTCGGGGTCGGGGTTGTCGTCGTCATAGTCGGGGGTCGGGGTCGTTGGGTCGAGGTCGTCAAAAGAGGATCTTGATTCTGGATCGGGTTCGGGGTCAAAGTCTGCATCTGTAGGGGCGGAGCCATCTGGGCACTCAACCCAACGATGGTTGGTTGAGAATGAGAGAAGGAGTCGGTGGTGCTACCTCTATGAGGGTTGAAAAAATCATCAACCCTCATAGCGGCGGCGGGGTTTTGAAACTAGAGTCAGCAATTCCAAGATCGCCACTCTGATACCATGCTAAAATATGAAAACTATGAGAGAATATTTGTTTGTGGGAATTTTCGTTGTATTATAATACAACGAAACCTGAATGGGAAGTAAATAATAAATTCCTAAATCTATTTACAGTAGGAAATCAGAAATTAAAGTAAATCAATTACAATTATAATAGGAATTCTTGGTGTGTAAGGAAAGTAAGTCAATATCCACAAGTCACGCCAACAACAGTGGCACATGAGTTGGTGTCCAAAAGTTCGCGTAATCATCATAATTCATCTATTTCTCTATATCCAATGAATCGATACTATATACTAGCTAGAGTAGCACTTATGCATGCAAACATTATAAACTCAAGCAGAATCTTGTAATAATGGGAGACCATGATTTTTTTTAACAAACTTGAGACTACCAGCGACAATATGAAGGAGGCAAACTCGTTTGTGGAAATAGGATTTTTTTTTTTTTTTTCCCATTTGGTAGACTGCCAATATATGGAGGAGGGAGATTCAAACTGTGTAAGCCCGGATCAAAAGGTGGACTTATCCCACCAAGTCATCAGAAAGAGTGTTTTGCTCTGTGTACCAAATGGGAAATCCTGCAATACCAAACTTCTATGCATTAACACTTTGCAACTATATCACCAAGCTCTAAAGGGGAAAGGGGAGCAGAACACAAATACTCTTTACAAATTACTTGTTCACATTCATTTCAATACTCAAATTTTATATCCGAAGCACTATGAGTAATATATGTAACTGCAAGTGTTTAAATGAGAAAGCTCAAGTTTATTTTTAATTTGATTGCTTACAAGAAATGAAAGGCTACAACACAACAACCCAAGGAAACTAAATTATATTGCAGGAATATCTTTTGCTACTAATAATTAAATGACAGTTGGATTTAGAGAAGCGTATGCAAGCAGCTCCTCATTGCTTTCAATTATGGTCATGTCTTCTTCTTTCAATGTCACCGACGCTTCTATGCCTTCCCCATCGCTCAAATCCATCAACATAATTGTATTCTTGAACGTACTACGAGTACTCACCCATGACGGCTTTCCCCATCCAAATTCGGTTTCGTACAAGGGAAGCCTACACCAGCTGCTGCAAGTATTGGTTTCTAAATCATCCCTTTCCGCGAGGTTGCCAGACCCTTTAATGGTTTGAAATATATCCTCACCAGTAACACCATTCGGATACTTTTCCTTGTATTGCTCAATGCCTTTCCTGAGTTTAACAACCAAGCTTTCAAATTTTACCTCACTTTCCATTGCCATTGCTGCAAACCCCCACACAAAATTCCCCAATATGTTTTGTGCCAAGCCCTGCAGCGATCTCTTGCGCATATTCACAACCGGACACCACAAAGATGGCTTTATAACACCCAACTTTGATCCGGATGCTTGTATTATGCATTTCCAAATGAGCGCAGACACTACTTCAACCCGTGTGGGGTTTGGCACTGTGGTGGCAGCTTTGGACTTGAGAGCAGCAATCTTTGAGGCATCAAATACAAATCTCTTTGTTATACAGTTTTTGTTAGAAAGTATTATTGAAAACTGGGGTGAGCTGAAGAAATCCATGGGAGGGAAAAGAGAAGCTGCAACACCAAATTCTACATGATCAGTAGTACTTGCCGAGCCAAGTGCAATTGCAGCCCATCTTTTGATGAATGCGCTGAGGGTAGAGGCATCGGCGACCTTATGTAGAATGCTGACTCCAATTGCCAATCCACCACATTCAAACAAGCTGGCCTGAACTAGTAGAATATAGCCTGCTTCGGCTTGTTTGGATTCTATAGCAGTTGGAAGAAATTGATTTAGGACCTGAAAATCGGGTTTCTCCAAAATCTTCGATATGGGACAGTTGACTTGCGCGTCCAGAAATAAAGCCCCGTGGTCATTGCAGGTGATCGAGGCATTATATACGAATTCCCCTGCAAAGGGGTAAAAGTGAGTGAGGGCTTCAGATAATGATCTCTTTAGAAGCTTGGATTTTTCAGCAAACAAAGATTTGTGATCAATGTTGCCCTCATCACTAGTACTGGGATAGAAGAGAAGTAGTGGGATATAAATTTCTGATTGAAACTGATCAAAAACAGAGAGGTTGATTTTTTTAAGGTGGTGAGGAGTTGGAGAGGATGGTTCAATTGTTTCCTTGTGAATGACTTCAACCTTGATCTCTGAAACCATCTTTTGCTCCACAGTCTAAACTTGAGTTTCCCCTCCATTTAAAAAGACTCAGATTCATCATGCAATGGAAGTCAACTTAATACACAATTATCATTTTAAGTTGAAATTGTAAAATTACCTAATTTCCTCTTGGAAAAAGCAACTATAGAATCTAATATAATAACAATAATTAGACAATAAAAAATTCACAAATTGAGTGTTATCTCACTCTTTTTTAGTTCTAATCCCTTCATACTACAAATAGGTGAAATTGTAATTTCTGTCATTTCTTAAATTCCGCATATATGACATCCAAACGCTGAAATTTGCAACTAACGGAATTTTTAAATGATATAATTGAAAATTCCGTCATTTACAATTTCCACGGAAATTATAATTACTTCATCCAAACACACTAGGGACTGCTACCTATATAGCACAGCCGCCTAATTGCTACAGAAATTAACTCAAATGTCCAGTTGACTTAATTGTATCCCAGTACAATAGGACAATCAACTAAAAAATTCCACAAAAGTAGGTAGTTCTTCAATGTAGAATGCTGGCCTTTTCCAACGCAGTTCTTCAATGTAGAATGCTGCCCTCTCTCAAGAGATTTTCGGTAGTGATTAGCCATAATAGCCAAGCAACTGCTAGGGACTGCTACCTATATAGCACAGCCGCCTAATTGCCCCAGAACTTAACTCAACTGTCCAGTTGTCTTAATTGTATCCCAGTACAATTGGATAATAAACTACAAAATTCCACAAAAGTAGGTAGGCAGGGCATGCCGCAGTCTAATATTCATGACATTATTTTCCACACTTGGCAGAATCTACTATCAAGATATGGCCACAGATAGAGGTGTCAAACGGGCCGTCCAGGCCGGCCCATTTCATTTAAACTTGTGCTTTTAACGTTTTCCTGTCAGGCCGGGCCAGTCCATTTAATTTATCGGGCCGTGCCGTGCCGGCCAATTTAGTAAAATCATTGATCTCGGCCTTGCCCAAAGCCCATGTCCATATTGAAACGAGCAGGGCCTGGCTCGTGCTCGTGCCATGCTCGTGCTTGTGCTCGTGCCATACTCGGGCCCAAGAACCAATCTATTTAATTTGAATTTTTTTCACTTGATTTTTTTTTCCACTAGATAATTCAAATTATAAACATTAAAATATAATTAGAGACAAGAAATGATGAACTATTTGAAAACATTAATCAATCAAATATCCAAACAATATGAAATGGGGGAGGGCAAAAAGTGTCCAACTCCACAAAGTCCACTTCAAATTTTCATCTTTAAACAACTTATTATTTTATATGTGAAAAAATGTCTTGCTTTGATTATAAGATAAGCGTATATGTCATATGTATTGATTAGATATCAAGTCCAATGTTGTTTAATTAATTTGTAGTTGATATGTTTAATTAATTAAGGACCCAAGTAATTTCTCTAAAATGAAAGACATCAAATATATATTTATGATTAAAAAAATATATATAAACAATGACATTAGATGTCAAATTATTGCATTTTGACTTTTGAGAAAGAAAAAAATGTTTAAGTGGGCCATGCTTGGGCTCGTGCTTGGGCTCGTGCCGTGCTTGAAGCATGCTCGGGCCAAGCCCGGCCCGGTCCATTGGACCTCATTTTTTGAAAGTTGGATCCATTTGTATTTTTTGAATTATATAAAGAGACTTTTGATCTTAAAAATATATATTCTAATCTCCTTGGGTGACAATTATTATATTGCCACCGACAATTATCATTTTAAGTTGAAATTGTAAAATTACCTAATTTCCTCTTGTGAAAAGCAACTACATAATACTAATATAATAACAATAATTAGTGTTCACCCGTTTTAGATTTGTTCATGTGATGGTATGGTAAAGTTCTCCATTGTCTTGAAAACCATTAACTGGTCAACAAGTCAACTTTCTTTAGTGTGCGAGCGTGCCACTGCTAGCAATGAAAAATCCTAGCAGACTTCTTAAAAATAGATAACTTGCGCCCCAAGTTACTGATTTCTAAACAAACGATTGTGAATTTGGGTGAGGAATATCTCTAAAGTAAGTTCTTTTCTTGCCTCAGACTGGTGAGGACTTCACAATTTTTCACAGTACAAAACTGGTAGTTCTGGCCCGAATAAATGATAAGAAAATGAACTTTTTTAGGCAGAACTGCCCTTTACAAAACTCAGAAAGGAAGACCAACTCTAAAAAGATAAAAAGAGCTTTTGGACTTTATTTTCTGCCTGGATAAATGCTTATGATCCGGGCTGGACTGGGTATGTCTGTGCTGAACTGGACTATCAACACCTTTGACTGTCAAGTTTCTGCTGTAAATCGATACCAACATTAGAGTTTGGCAAAGCTTTAATATATTTCAAGCCCTAGAAGGCTTTTTGAACGGGCAGAATTAGAACCTCTTCAGTCTGGAAGGGGTAGAAGTGGCTGGATTTGATGATTATTGAGCTGGAACTGTACTGTAGTACCTGTTCTGCTTGATCAGGGCTCTCCATAAATTTGTTGAGGTTTTCGTATTTGTAAAACCCGAACTCTGCTTGATTTGGCTTATGCTGAACCAAATTTGTAACGAGAGAAATCTCGCTTTGAATGACTATTTCTCTGAAACTGAACTGAAATTAGAGATTCTGGACTGTAGCTGACTTGTTTCTTGTGGCGCAATGAGCTGTTGGTTGTTTCAATGTTTTAAAGGTTTTTGGGATCAAATGATCATTTTGAGTTTTTGTTTTTGATTGAGTTTTTGGCTGTCTTTTGATCTGTTCACCTCCTCTCATATTTATAGGAAATGCTGGAGTGGAATTTTTAATCTTTAAAATGGGTGACAGATTTTCTAAAAAACAAGATCTTCTTATTTTATTTTTAAATGTCAAAGAAAAAAGGGGAAGTTATCTATTATGGCAAATAAACCATCATCAGTCAGTTCTAAGGCAATCACTTCCCTACTCTCTTTTTTTGAAAGAAAACCAACTCTTCTTTATTCCCCGTTGTTCTTTATAGAGAGAAAGAACACAATCTACCATGACGGTCAGTTTGCTTTTCCTGTTTGAACAACTCCCTTGCTCCCTATTTATCTCTTGAAATCGTAGTTTGCTTATCTCTTGGAAAGGCCACCTACTTTGGTGCATAGTTTCTTTATATATATAAACAAAGGAATTTTGATCTTCTTCCTTTGGCTACAAAAATGGAGAAGTCCTCCTGTAAGACCTGCCTTCATTAACTCTCTGTTAGCTCCTTTGTGATAGTTGTAAATTTTGACCTTTCAAAGCCAGGTAGTCACGTGGGGTTGTTTAGAAAAGATCTTCTGATTTTGTCAATCTTCTGAGGTAGAGATTAATTGGTAAAAAGGCTGGGCTAGTCTCTTTTCTTAGTGGATAAAAAGCCCCAAATGTTTTGTCTCATGGCCCTTTTTTGAAAAAGAAATGGGCTGGGTGTGTTGGAAATTGGCCCAATATTAAGAAAGATTCTGGTGGTTGCCCAAAATTTCACATGGGGTTTTTTAGATTTTGGGCTCTCAATTCCAATTGAACGAAAGCCCAAATTGTTTGGATACTGAGATTGCTTTGTCTTTCCTAGGCCTCCAGTGCTGGGCTGGGCGTGCAGATTTTTGGCCTAAACAATTAGACAATAAAAATTCACAAATGTAGTGTTATCTCACTCTTTTTTAGTTCCAATCCTATCATACTAGGTCGTATTATGTTTTTGGCCCCTATAGTTTGGGCAAAGTTCCACTTTAGTCTTATAGCTTACTAGTTGCAATCCAATTTGCCTGCTGAATTGAAAGTTTTAGATTTTTTGGGCATGAGTAATTCTCTCAAGATCAAACTAATTTGTTTTTGTATTTGGTCACTGGAGATGTTGTACTCATATTTGGCTTTGTGGTTACTCTATACTTTTTATTGTGTTATCAATAAAATTACTATCGCTTTTAATCAAAAAATAGCACGTGTGGGACACATATGAGAGTAAAGACAATAATCACAATTAATTATTATAATGGATGCAATCTGAGCCATTGAATGTGCTTTAATCTAACAACTAAAATGTGTATGATAATGCATGTTAAAAATGCGTGTCCCCCGATCCTCACCCTATATATATATTACCAGTCCCGATCTCTTGGACCACAGGAGTCTAAGAGATTTGTGGTCACTCACCGTTGGATGTAAATTCAACGGTTCACTCAATCTTAAACTCCTTTTAAGAAACTTTTTTGAACCATTAGATTAATATCCAATGGTGAGTGACCACAATCTCTTAGACTCCTATGGTCCAAGAGATCAGGACTGTATATATTACTTCTAATTAAATGACAGTAATTCAGAGAAGCATTGCAAGAAGCTCCTCATTGCTTTTAATTATTGCCATATGTCTTCTTCTTTCAAAGTCATGGACGCTGCCTTCAAAAAAAATACAAATAATAAAAATAATAAAAAAAAAGTCACGGACGATTCTACGCCATCCCCATCTCTCAAATCCATGAACAGAACGAGTCTACGAATACTCACCCATGATGTGGCTTCCCAAATCCACATTCGGTTCATCCCTTTCCATGATGTTACTAGACTCTTTAGCGGTTTGAAGTACATCCTCACCAGTAACACCATTCGGACTTTCCTTATATTCCTCAATGCCTTGCTGTTGATTTTTTGGCCAAATTGGTACCCATAATGTGGTGGGCTTTAAGCGGGTCATGTGAGCCCATGTTATGGGCTAGGTTTTCAGCCACAATTTGGTGGCTTATTAAACACGCCACTTTACTAGCTATATATACTAGAGGTGGAGTAATTTTTGTATGTTTTGGGCAGTGAACAAAATATCGATAATGTCGCCGAAATATTGGCGAAATTATCGTTTTTTAGGGGCTGCGATATTTTAGTATGTTTTCATTTATTTATCGATAATTTCCTCGATAATTTCGCGATAATTTCGATACCGATATTTTCGTTCAAATAGCAGCTGCAAATGGTCAACATATCGCGATATTATCGATAATATCGCGATATGAACTTTCAAAAATAAAATAATTCGCTTGAACGTCGCGTCCCGCTTCCAACTTCTAAGCCTCTTAGCCACCACGCTAGCCATCACTTTGTGATTAGTATCTATCGAATCTGGTATTTATAACTCTTCCAAGTTGTTTCTCAAAATATAAAATAATTACTTATTATTCTATATTGTTGATCAAATATTTAATTACTTAATATAATTTATTTCCTTCCTATTTAATCTATTTAATGTTATTGCTTATTTTATTATTCATTATAAGTACTTACATTACTAAATTCTCCTTCAAATTGTTGCTTAATTACTTAAATCTCTATAATCATTTTCTTTATTTCCTATTTAATTCTTCTTTGGATAACTTTATTTATGTTCTTAGTTAATTTTCAATCTTCACTATTATTTTTAAGCATGATAAAGTGCTTAATTTTCATGACAAATCAAGTTGGTTTACATCTTTAATTATTTTTCAATTTTTGATAAATTATAAATATAAGAACGTGTACCATGTCATGATGTCTAGTGAATAACCTGAAATAAAGTTACTCGTGCATCTTACTATGCAACTTATAAAGTGTAAAATATTGTAGTAAAAATGATAAATAAATTACTAGAGGGTGTTTAATTTTCTTTCATTAATTACTCTAGATTTTCTAAGTCATAGAGTTTGTCAGCTCGCAATATAATCAACTTAAATCACTCAAACATGCTATGCTATGCGTTTCCTTCCAATCTTTTGTTTTAAAATAATAGATGATTGACTAAATAAACTTTTTAAAAAGTTTCATTAAAAATTTTCATGTATTTATCACAATTTCCGTGGTTTTTATCCAATTTTTATCGATATCGATATTTTTCCGATATTTCCATCGATATTTCCGTGTTTTTGAACCACCGATATTTCCGAAACCCTCGATATTTAAGACCTTGGTTTTGGGTACACTAGCTGTCTGGTGCACCATCCAATACAAATGAGACATGTGGAAATATACTCCAATAAACATAGAATATAAAAATAAAATATTTCCAAATGAGTGCTGACTCTGCTTCAACGCGAGTTGGTTTGTCATCGTGGCACTGGCAGCTTTCTAATTGAGAGCAGTAATCTTTGAGGCGTCAAACAAAAATCTTGGGGTGGGAAAAGAGAAGATGCACCACCAATTTCTACATGATCACTAGTACTTGCTGAGCCAAGTACAATTGCAGCCCAGCTTCTGATGAATGTACCGAGGGTAGAGGCATCGGCGACCTTATTTAGAAGTGTCTGATAGTGTGGATCCTATATCAGTTGGAAGCAATTGTTCTAGCAACCCAACATCTGGTTTGTCCAAAATCTTTGATACTTGGGCTTCAAGAAACGCAGCCCCATCATCATTGCAGGTGATCGAAACATTATATACGAATTCCAATGCAAAGAGGTAGAATGAATGAGGGCTTCAGATAATGATTTATTTAGAAGCTAGGAATTTTTCAGCAAACAAAAAATGGGTGATCAATATTGACCTCATCACTAGTACTGGGATAGAAGAGAATTAGTGGGACATAAATTTTAGGTTGAAACATATAAAACACTACAAAAAAAAATTGGCAACAATTACGATTATTTAGTGACATTTGGTGACTGTTGTGGGGATGACCAAAAAAAGTAAAAAATGTGACTAAATGCCTTTTTAGTCACCAAAAAAGTCGAAAAAGGTGATTAATGCCTTTTGTCAAGGCCACAATTGTCACTAAGTAATGGTGACTGTTGCCACTTTTTTAACTAGTGAAAAAACATAATTTCTAAGGTGGTGAGGAGTAGGAGAGGATGGTTGGATTGTTTTTTTTTTTTGTTTTTTGTTTTTTTGTTTTTTTTTTTGTGAATCACTTCAACCTTGATTTCTGAAACCATCTCTTCCTCAACAGTCCAAACTTGAGTTTCATAAAAAAGACCCTCCCTATTAGAATGTTGATTTTGTTGGAAAATTTAATAGTAACTAATATTGATTTTCCTATTTGAATGGAAATTAATAAAATTCATTGAGTTAAAGACATCTTCACATGGGGAGTGACAACTCTTCAAACCAAGGGATGCATTGTTTGGGGTGACAACTCTTCAGACCAAGGAATACATTGTTTGCCTTTTCAGATTGAGATACCTTTTTAGAAAGGGTATTTCATCATCTATAAATAGAGCAATCCTCCTACAGTTTTATTAATTCAATTAATTCTCTAGATACATACTTTCATATATAGAGAGCATTAGAGTTTGCATAAAGAGAGTTTCCTGCATAATTTTGGTTCAAAGTTCCTTGTGAATTGCAGTGCTTCTTTCATAAGGAGGGGAGTCGTTGTATCTTGGGAGGCGAACACTAGTGAACCATAAGCACCAGTGTGGGCGTAATTCGTCTTAAGATCAGAGTGTCCAACACTTGCCTCGACTCAATTAAGGTTCTTTTAATTACACACTACTGTTGTACAAATTTGTTTTGTTTGTAGTGTTTATTTGTTTATTTTATAGCAATTTAGCACTATTATTTCCTACAATCTTAAGACGAATTATTTGTGTTAATTGCTATATACATTAATCTGTTTTGTGCATTTAATTGTTAACGCTGCCAAAGGTTTGATTTTGGTACAAACAGCAAAACATCTTTTTATTAGTTGTTTATTCTATTGAATTGGTTTCCTGTTAGTTTCCTTTGTTTTATACAATTCGAGTTAACCAAAGCTAAGTTATATTAATCGGGACCATTAAATAAAGATTGCCACAAACACTGATTGCCTTCTGTTTCTATTGTTAGACAAAGTCTAAATATACAGCATCGTTTTTATTTATTTATTTGGAATCTATTTTCTGTTAGGCATCATTTTTTATTATTCTGTTTATAAATTCTGATTATATTTATCTACATACATTAAATTCACTGTATCTGTGAAATATAGCATTCTGTATTACTGTTATCTTGAATAAATTGCATATTGCGTTTGCTATACTTCTTATCGGTATTGTATTATTAATTTCTGTGTGTTTTGTTGTAACACACTATTGTGATTCATTATTTATCAATTAAGACTACCAAATATTTGTTTATTGACATCAAGATACGCAATTGATATATTGGATTGCATATAGAAAGATTGCAAATATTTGGTTTTTGCAAATTTTCCTAAAGAGGGAAAACATGTCAGTATATTATCTATATTTGACAAACACAATTGACGAATACTTCCAAGAAGAGAAGTAGTGTTGAAATGACCAAAAACATGTATTTAACTGTCTTACAAAGACAACAACTGAAATGTGGGGATAAAGCCCTATTTTGTAGAATTAAGTTTCTAATTATGAGGCTTCAAACTACAATGGTCTGTATGAAAGGGAAAATTTCCATTAAAAGGAAATGATCAGTAAAGTGGCTTCAAAATTTCCTAAAGGATATTCATATGTGTAACAAAATTACACAAATGTTGAGAATCCGAAAATGTGGGGGTCTATTGCAAAATTGCACTAGACGTAATATGCAAAGTTTAAGGTATGAAATTTCATTGGTAGTTTAATAGCAACCACAATTATAAGAGAATTGTGGGGGTGGCTTAACTATCTTTGTAATCTCATATTTGTGTAAGAATGGAAAAGTACTTTGCTCTTTAAAAGAGAAGAATAATGTTTATTTTAAGGTATAAAAAGGTTGAAGACCCTACAAATACCTTAATTGTGGGGGAAGTCCACCGAAGAGTTGGCAAATTACTTAGTAATTCCCAACAAAACACATGGAGGAATTTTTTGAAAACAACTACTCTCGAATGAATATAATTTCATAAGATGGAATGTGCACACCATCAGTTCATAGTCAACCTAGTGGATCCAATATTTAAAGGTCAGGTTAGAGAGTTAGTTGATCATCGAAGGGAATGGGAGTATAAGCCTAAATATTTAAAGTCTCCATAGTGGATACCCAACCTAGCTGACTGGAGATCCCAAGATCTAGGTTCAAAAGGGACAACCAAATTATGGATGACTAAGTAGTAGCACTGCTGAGATTACATCTCCTACCCATATCCTATGATAAAACAGTGCTGCCTGTAGCGTGCTTTAGGGTAATCTTTGATTTTAATGATTCCTATAGCTTGGAAATCCGAGTGGGGTAGTGCATGATACTCTTAATAGGAAGTCACCTATGTGAGTGTGAAATGAGGCCGTTTCTATGAGAATTTTTTAAGGCTTGAATTCTCTAAAGCTCTCATGAATACCGGAATTGCTCAGGGCCAAAACGAGCACAACCGATCGAACCAAATATGTTTAGGAGGATATTGTGTGAGTGCTATTGTCTGGGTTTACACAAACGGCTGAACAGTTCAAGACATCACGTTCACTGATTAGCCAAGTAAATCCGATAGTATTCCACTATGGAAGGTTCAAGGCCAAAAGCTACCTATCCGGATGCAGTATTCTTCTAATAGGGACTCTCTCTAGTGTCTTCATTTTTTGTTTGCATGTTGTTGAGTCAATTTCCATTCATGTGGGGGATTGTTGGAAAATTTAATAGTAACTAATATTGATTTTCCTATTTGAATGGAAATTAATAAAATCCATTGGGTTAAAGACATCTTCACATGGGGAGTGACAACTCTTCAAACCAAGGGATGCATTGTTTGGGGTGACAACTCTTCAGACCAAGGAATACATTGTTTGCCTTTTCAGATTGAGATACCTTTTTAGAAAGGGTATTTCATCATCTATAAATAGAGCAATCCTCCTACAGTTTTATTAATTCAATTAATTCTCTAGATACATACTTTCATATATAGAGAGCATTAGAGTTTGCATAAAGAGAGTTTCCTGCATAATTTTGGTTCAAAGTTCCTTGTGAATTGCAGTGCTTCTTTCATAAGGAGGGGAGTCGTTGTATCTTGGGAGGCGAACGCTAGTGAACCATAAGCACCAGTGTGGGGCGTAATTCGTCTTAAGGTCAGAGTGTCCAACACTTGCCTCGACTCAATTAAGGTTCTTTTAATTACATACTACTGTTGTACAAATTTGTTTTGTTTGTAGTGTTTATTTGTTTATTTTATAGCAATTTAGCACTATTATTTCCTACAGATTTCTGGAATTCAACTTCATTCATTTATTGTATTGTCCAGATCTAGTACTATTGTATTATTTTTCTCAAAGCTTATTGTATGTGGTTAGAGCATTAAAGAAGTATGTGATTGTATCTGGCTAACCTCTTGCAATTCTTTTCTTATTTTCTTTAACCTATTGAATTCAATCAAAATGTAAAGCCAACCAGAGATTAAAGCATACCTAGCTAATAATAATTTATTAGTTACAAATGAGGTTTTTAGGATTTGGTTAACGAGTTCGGTATGTTATTATTAATTCACGCTCAAGGGGGTGAAACAAATCTCAATATTCATATTTTTTGTAGTACATAATTGAAAGGGGAAAATGCAATGAAAGCACAAACAATACAAGCATACAAACTATTACAAGTGATTATCGTCAGAGACCCGCAATAGCATTCATCTAAGAAGCACAAGAGGAGAGACTAATTAAACCAGAGAAGCATAGGCAAGCAGGTCCTCATTGCTTTCAATTAGGGCCATGTCTTCTTCTTTGAAAGTCAAGTACACTTCTATGCCTACGCCATCACTCATGTCCATTAACATAATTGTGTTCTTGAATTTGAAACCTTGGATACTCACCCATGACGGCTTTCCCCAACCAAAATTGACTTCGTAGAAAGGAAACCTGCACCAACTGCTGCAACTGTAAGTTTCTACATGATCCTCCAGCAAGAGGTTCCCAGACTCTTTGATGAATTGAAATGCATCATCCCCAGTAACTCCATTGGGATACTTTTCTTTATATTCCTCAATGCCTTTCCTTAACTTAGCAACCAAGCTTTTAAAGTCTAATTCACTCTCTATGGTCGTTGCAGCGAAGTACCACACAAAATTCCCCAACATGTTTTCTGTCAAGGACAGTCCTGATCTTGTCCTCATGTTCAACACTTGAGACCACACTGATGGTTTTATATAACCCAAGTTTGATCTTGATGCTTGCATTGCGCTTTTCCAAATGAGTGCCGACACTGCTTCAACTCGCGTGGGATTTGGCACGGTGTCACTGGTAGCTTTGGACTTGAGAGCAGCAATCTTTGAGGCATCCAACACAAATCTCTTTGTTACACAATTTTCTATAGCGAATTCCACAGTTGGTTGGGGTGAGTTGAAAAAATCTTGTGGTGGGAAGAGACTAGATGCAACACCGAACTCTGTAGGAAGCAGAACATGATCAGTAGTACTGGCTGAGCCAAGGGCAATTGCAGCCCAGCTTTTGATGAATGTGCTCAGTGTAGAGGCATCGGCGACCTTATGTGAAATGCTGACCCCAATTGTCATTCCGCCACATTCAAACAAGTTGACTTGGACTAGAAGAAGATGGCCAGCCTCAGCTTGTTTGGATTCTGTTGGAGTTGGAATCAACTGTTTCAGGATCCTGAAATCGGGTTTGTCCAAAACCTTCGATATGGGACAGCAGACTTGGGATTCAATAAATCCAGCCCCATGGTCATTGCAGCTGATTGAGACATTATATTCAAATTCCCCTGCAAAGACATAGAAGTGACTGAGGGCTTCAGATAATGATGTTTTTAGAAGGTGTGATCTTTCAGAAAACAAAGAATGGTGATCAGCCTCATCATCACTATTGTTGCTGGGATAGAAGAGAAGTAGTGGGACATAAATTTCAGGAGTTATCTGATCAAAAATAGAGAGCTTGTATTTTGCAAGATGGTGAGGAGTTGGAGAGGATGGCTTAATTGTTTCCTTGTGGATGATTTCAACCTTGATCTCTGAAGCCATCTTTTGCTCCACACTTAGATTTTCGTAACAAGACCTTCCATATAAAGATGCAGAGTCAACGGCAGCTCCTCTGTATGAAAGTTGGATACATCTGTATTTTTTCGAATTTTTATCTAATGCCTGCTACGGATCTCTTTTAGATTTTGTTTGATAATAGGCCCTTGATGTTTTAGATATATACTCTAATTGGCACAACTTCAAAGCATGTGCTTTTCTTGCTGGACATTATTATCTAATAACAATAATATTAGAAAAATCTGACCATTATTATAATTGTCTTTTTGTACTCTTTGGAAAATGACTGGCTGAATGTGCAACATTCATCATGTCTACAGGGACGCTAGGTTTTTTTTTTTTTTTTTTTTTGTAGGTGGATAATATATAACCAAAAAAGAGGCAAATGTTGTAAAATAACTTGGATATGTGTGAATATTGAGCTGCACGTAAAGTAGATGAGACACAGTATTTAACGAGGTTCGGCTATGCCTACATCCCCGGAGAGCAGCAGTAGTAACTTTTCCACTATGTAAAATAATAGGGCTACAACTTTAGTGTTTACAATATGTATGGCTCACTCAATTTTCTCTCTTGGAGAATTTCTCTCTTGCTCTCTTTCCTCTCAACTCACTCACCCTCTTTCTTCCTTCTCTTCCTCTTCTCTAAGCTCACACTTCTCTTGATGGATGTATCTATTTATAGGCCTAAGACATTGGTGGTTCACCTCACAATATAATTGGTAGACAACATCATTAATATTCTTCAATCAATTGGGTAGTGGTTTGGTTTGGTGGGTGTGAGTTGGCTATGTGGGCTTCACCTATTCTTCTTTACTTATTCTTCTTTACAACACTCCCCCTTGGAGACCACATGTCCCTAGATTGGTTGCCTCATTAAAACCTTGCTTGGAGAAAACCCAGTGAGGTAGAAAACTGATGGAAGGAAGAAAATTACAGTAATCACTGCAGCATAGTTCTGGATGCTCCCCCTGATGAATATCTCCCCCTGATATCTTCATGATTATCTTTTGGAGCGAAAATCTTTTGGAGTGAGTGGAGGATGTAGCCATCAACTATTCATATAGTTGTGTGAGTAAATATATTTCCAGTGAACTATCTCTATGTAAATCATAGAAATTTCCAGAGTCCGCGTTTTCAACAAAATCAGGGCTATTTGTAAGTTTACTCGAAAAGAATATGCCCGTATATGGTATTATGCGGATATAGCACCAAGTGTGCCTTGCATCATCCCAAAATGATGGCGATGGAGTTGAACTCTATCTGGAATATACAATGTCCGGTCTAATATACGTCCGGAAAATTATTTACGTGCCCAACGGATAATCCACACAAAAATGCTTCAATACTTTCTTAGCAAAAATCTCATTGGCATAACGCTCGATTTTCAGGTCGAGACAAATATTACATGAATTCTGCAGAAGCTTTAATGTGTTGCAAACACATTATAATCAATGTACTCACTGAGGTAATTTATGCATATTAATATTGAGTACAGATTTTGTGCTTCAAGCATATGTCCTTTAGGGACTTGCTTTATGCAATGTCAATCCTCTCAACGGATTTTGTTTAAAAGGGATTAAACTTTATGACACATTATATAGCTTTAACCCAGCTATTTATACATCTTTAGGAAATCGCTTCTGGCGATATGCTCCGTGCATTTAATAACCCTTAAAGATAATATGTTGGTCTCCGTAATTGTGCAGTAAGGGGGCACAATTGAGTCTGTAAATATGGAAAAAACCCAACATTCCTTGTTTCTGCCAGAAACACTGTGTCATACAAAGTAGGTATATTCTCTTTTATTCCGAACACCCAAGTATAAGTTTTAGTATTAACATCTTTTGGGGTTCGTACTGTGGGTTTGTTCTTTCACGTTCATTCTCATCTATAATGGAATTACCTCATTCCATTTTGGCCAATGATATTGTTGATATTTAATAATTGAACGTGGTTCCAATTAACACAGCCCATTGATGATTTGAGTAGCTACTCTAAAACCAAAAATTGTCATTCATCAATTCATGATCTCACCATTCTCATTTGCATGCGCATGCATCAATTATAAGCATTTCTTTGCTTTTGGGTACCCAAGCCACTTCATGGGGCTTTTATTATGTGAGAATGTGGATTATAACCTCCAATGGAGCGTTATTTTACAGTAGGGCGTGGATAATCTCTATTTAGGGAGTTGGAACATTTAGAACCCATATATCTGTCATGCTGCAGGCATGCCACAGATTAATACATACATGTCAATTAATTTCTGGGACTTTAACCCATACAATTTGCTACGCATTAGGCGTGCACAATATCAATATTGACATGTCAAAGGATTGTCCTTTCGGGACTTCAATCCACATCATTTGCTACGCAACAGGCGTGCATCATATTGATCACTGATATACCCATATTCTGTTCTTATGGGACTTTAATCTGTGCAGTGTATTATCAATGTATCCAACTTACAATCTGTAAAATTTGCGTTAATAATTTATGGATATATACAAGCCATTTTTTTGGAACGGACTTATCTCCCCATTTGATTACCTTTCAAGATAAAATATCAAATAAGTATATAAGCATAAAACAACACAAGTATTGCTTACATCCTTAGGTGGGAGAAACTTTTCTCAAGTATCATTCAAGCTCGTATCAGCCCAGTAAATATAATGTAGCGTTTGATGATCTAGTTATATCCTGCAAGAGCAAAAATCACAACTCTTTTGCCTCTGTCAAAACAAATAACCCTCAGAGTTAGGATCACTTCATGGACTCTTTCTTCAGATGTTCATTCTAAAGAAATAAAGTCTCTTATGAACAGAGAGTTACAAAAAGAGAAAAAATGCAAAAAAAATGTGATATTGATTGCAAGGTAAGGTAAGCAATCAGGGAATGAAGCTGGTGGGAGTAGACAATAAGCTCTCATTTCTCCTAGTCTAGAAGGACTTCCGGAGATTAGAGCATAAGATCGTCTTCACAGTTCCCTGATGTAGCGAAAACGTGATCAGGGATAGTCTCGCTTCCTGAATGGATGATCAGAGATAGTCTTGCTTCTCGGGCATATTGAGTGCTCACACTGATAAGAAAAACAAGTATATATCGCATCACTAGTTTTGGAGAAAACTGGATGTCTTCTGCAAAGAAAATTTCGTTAGTAACATATTTATACACAAATAAGAGGAATAGGTAGCACCGGTGAATTTCAAATTAACCATAGGAAAATTGCGAGATTCTCGGGGCACTTTTGAAAAAGTAGCTCCGTGAAATCCGCAAAGTAAGATCGGTTTTGACGAAAATAATACTTGAAAACGCCGAAAGTGCCGACAAACATTAATGGAGGCCACGTGAAGTTTTGGAATCTGGAAAAGAAAAAGAGAATATAGGGATCTGAGATAATATTGGGATCCTGAAAACTGTAGCCACATTTCCTCCTATAGATATTGCCTTTGCAAGACTTGATTGGAGCAACTGCGTTTCAACTCAACTTCCTTTATTTTCTGAAACTTTAGTTTTTCTAAGACTTTCTTCGAAACCTTCTTAAAATGGCTTCCTCTTCTTCCTGCCCAAATTATTTCAATTTAAATGATGCTCCCACAACTACCAATGATGCCAAAGTTTGGCGTCCATCCTTTTTATCCCAAAATCGTCATCTCACAGTTAATGATTCTGTGATGATGAATGATGCTACTGCTGTCATAGTAGCTAGGAATTTCATTATTCCAATGGATGAAATGTTGTTGACAGGGAGATCTGAGGAAGAGGCTATTGATGACTCAATGGCTTTTAGCATTCAGAGTGCTGCTTCTGTTTCTAACATGGCTGATCGTTTGCGTGCTAGAGCAAACGAGGTTGAGAGGCTAACAACTGAAAATTCGTCTCTTCAAAGAATGCTTCATGAGTCTTAACAGGAGGTTGAGAAACTTAAAGGAGAGAATAATGCCTTGTTGAAACTGGTGAGTTCGTACTCTGTTGATACACTGAGAAGGCTAGACATGCTGCAGGTCTCCAATGAAAGAATTTTGGGAGACCACGAGAGGCTCATGGCTAAGCTTAAGAGACGTCGTCCTCTTCCTTCAGAGGCTTCTAGAACATAATGTATTTTTATAGATTTTACAGGGCCTGCACCTTCATTGCAGGTGGAAAAAATCTATCTGTTGTATGTTCCTGTAATAATAATTGCGCACGTTCTTAAACTTGCACCTGTGGTTTTTTTACGTCTTTTCAAAATGACGATTTGGAACCTTGTGCCTTATAGGTTCAAATAACCACATTGACTCTCCCAAATTTCATATTTCAACGTATGGGAGTCCGGAACTTTTGGCATGGGCTAAACACAAAACTCAGAATTTATTCGCCCTTTTTCTAATGAACATGAAATATGAATTGAGTAAAAGCCACGATAATATCGCAATATATTTGGGTTCATGAGCTTCCGGCCCAGATATAACAAAATATGTGGAGAGCCTCAATTCATCATTCTCTTATGCCAAAGAAATATGTGGCGTACCACAATTTGCAATAATACCTCAAGGGTTGTTCATTTAATTGTTGGAATTTCAGGTTCTCAAAACTGTTAGATTTTGAACCTCAAGCCAAAATCACATATTCTCATGGTATGGACATTTTTACAATTTTCTGTACATATTTCTGGACTTCAAGCCCTTACATAATTGTCTATATCTTGAGAAACTTCTGGCATCTCATTTAATTGCTCATCCATGAGTTTAAGGAACTGCAGGTTCCCTTTTGAATAGTGATAGTTTACCCAAAATGCATACATCACTATTCATGTATACGGCACTATTCATGTGTACAGTACATTTGCCAATACAATTATTTTCATGTGTATGTCACTATTAACCAATACGGTACTGGTACATTATTAAGGAACCCCAGGTCCTTATTTACATGTCAGGGATCAAGGACCCTCAAGTCCAATCACATGTTTACAAATATAGTACCGGAGAGACTGCCAGCTCTCATATTAACATCATCATCAAAGATCTTCAAGTCCTGATGTAATTGTATGATGAGGATCAATGAACTTCTGGTCCTGATCTGCTTACTGTAAAAACTCATCATACAGCACAATTAATCTATAAAATAAATTGCTGATAAATAAATTACTGGTATGGACGATAAACCCGCACCATACTTTAAATAAATGTAAATGTGCGGTAAAATAAATTCATAAATTAAATTGCTTACTGTATGGACGTTAATCCCGCACCATACCTTAAATAAAATTAAATGTGCGGTAAAGTAAATTCATAAAGTATGAGGGTTAATTCCACATCATACTTTTAAGTAAAAGTAAATTTGCGATAAAGTAAACATGCTTATATGGGCACTAATTCTGCTCCATACATTTAAATAAAAGTAAATGTGCAGTAAAGTAAATTCATAAAGTATGAGGGTTAATTCCACATCATACTTTAATAAAGTAAATGTGCTTGTATGGGCATTAATTCTGCTCCATACATTTAAATAAAAGTAAAGGCATGGACGATAAACCCGCACCACCCTTTTAAATAGATACTGTTGTATGGGTAATAAACCTACACCATACAGTAAATAAAATAAATGTGGGAATAAAAACCACCACTAAAAATATAAAAAGTGAAACCGTCCGTTAAAGTTAATAATAAAATTACTGTATATATATATATATATATATGAATATAATATATTAGTATGGTCAGAAGACCTTAGGCAATAATTCTAAAAGTTGCAGGAAGCTTTCCAACCCCCTTTTTTTTTTCGTTGGAATCTTATCAACACCATGATTCATTAGTTTGAAAGCTAGACAAATTATGTTGGCTTTTCTTCTTTTCACTTGCAAACTTCACTAGCTTTGGATGTTAGTATGAGTATTAAATTGTGTAGAGAAATAATAAAATAATAGAAAAAGTAAGAGGCAGGGAGCTTATCCTTCTAGTTGGTTTGCTCGTATATCTTTCTAGCAGACCACAGCTCCTCCACTACTTTTCTTCCTTACATCAACATAATGGTTAGTAGTATAGATAATAGTACAGCACAAAAATTATACCTGAGAGCTTCTCGTGCTGATAACGTGTTGTAAAATAACTGGGATATGTGCGAATATTGAGCTGCACGTAAAGTAGATGAGACACAGTATTTAACGAGGTTCGGCTATGCCTACGTCCCCGGAGAGCAGCAATAGTAACTTTTCCACTATGTAAAATAATAGGGCTACAACTTTAGTTTTTACAATATGTATGGCTCACTCAATTTTCTCTCTTGGAGAATTTCTCTCTTGCTCTCTTTCCTCTCAACTCACTCACCCTCTTTCTTCCTTCTCTTCCTCTTCTCTAAGCTCACACTTCTCTTGATGGAAGTATCTATTTATAGGCCTAAGACATTGGTGGTTCACCTCACAATATAATTGGTAGACAACATCATTAATATTCTTCAATCAATTGGGTAGTGGTTTGGTTTGGTGGGTGTGAGTTGGCTATGTGGGCTTCACCTATTCTTCTTTACTTATTCTTCTTTACAACAGCAAAAGCCTAATACAAACAACCACGAGGAGACTCATGGGAACAAAGAAACAACCAACTGAGCAAAAAACCCAGAAAGTAAGGAACAACAACCCAACCAAGGGGCAACACCTAACTATCACCAGTAAGAGGTATGTTCCAGTTGTGAGCAACAGTCAAGTTAGCTTACACAGGTTTATTGGAGAGAGAACACATCTTGCATTGGATAGTAGAAATAATATTTTTGAGGACCAAAGAAGGGGAAGATCGAGTATCCTTGAAAATCCTGTTATTAGGCTCCGTCCCGGGACGCTAGTTTGGGTGCAGGCATTATCGATCTTTTGAATGCATATACTAAATGGTTTCTAAGCCTAGCTTGTAAAATAAGTCCCTAACTAAAACATGAATATTCATCTGCGAAGCACAAGAGGGGGTCTTTTTCAAAGGCGGATCAAGAGAAGCATATGCAAACAGCTCATTATTGCTTTCCATTATGGCCATGTCTTCTTCTTTGAAAGTTAAGGACGCTTCTATGCCATCTCCATCTCTAGAATCTATCAACACAATCAAATTTTTGGCTTCTAAACCAGTGGCAGTTCCAGGATTCGAAAGCCGACCGGACAAAACTTATAAAATAAACTTGACGAAAGGAGTGAATTTCATTAATGAACATAAAAAGATTACATAGTGAGGGGAGACGTAATAAGCCTTACCCTCAAATGCATTTATATCTACAAATACAAAAACTAAAATAACAATTAAAAGAAAAAAATAGAAAAAAAATTTATTTCACATTAAAAAGAAAGATAAAACAGGGGACTGCATTAATTTAAAAAAAGCTAGGTTTATATCGAGAGAAATGGGAAGGAAGAAAATTGGCAGAGCTAGTCTTTTTTTTTTAACGAGTTGTGACCTCATTTCTCCCTTTTTTTTCCTTTTATAAACGTCTATTATAACATCCGTTTTTGGCTTTTCACCTCGAGCTCCATAGCCCTATCAATCATGTTCCGTAATTTCTGAAATAGCCATCTTTGTGTGAGACAAAAAAAATTTAATAATCATAAGTAATGTAGGTAAATTTTTTTTTCGACCAAAAAAAAAAATGTAGGTAATACTTTTCTAACAAAAAGAGAGAAGGAAAAGGAAGAAATAAGAAAGGGAGAGAAAAAGAGAGAGAGAGAGAGAGAGAGAGGAGAGAAGATAGAAGAAAAAGAACCGAAAAAAAGAAGAAGATGAGAGATGAGAGACGGAAAAGAAAGAAAAAAAAAAGAGAGGGAGAGGAGAGAAGTAAAAGAATGAAAAAAAAGAGATAGAGAGGAGAGAGGAGAGAGGAGAGTGTAGGTAATATTTTTTTTAACAAAAATTGGGTTGGGTAAAAGAGGAGAGATGAGAGAGAAGAGTGTGGGTAAAAGAGGCTAGAACCACCACTGTTCCAAACTCTGGTTCACCCATGAAGGCTTTCCCCATCTGAAATCGGCTGCATAGAAGGGAAACCCGCATCAACTGCTGCAACTAGAAGTTTCTATGCCATCCCTCATTAAGAGCTTCCCAAAATCTTTTAAAAAATCAGATGCATCGCTTAGCGTATTTTGTGATAGGGTTATTTACTATAGACGTCCCTGAATTTGGCCCCTAGTTGCAATTGGGTCTGTGAACTTTTTTTTGAGGCAATTACATCCGTTAACTCGATAAATAGTTCCAATTAGGTCCTACCGTCCAACTCTGTCAATTTATCTGTCAAAGTGAGAGGGTAAAAGTGTCCTTTCGGATTCTTCATCCATCATTGACTCCAACTCCACCTTCTTCATCCATCATCAACCCTAACAACCTCACCTCCATCTTCACAAGTTTACAATATAAATCCATATCAAACAGTTTGTGATGGTAGAAACCACATAGGATTTATTTGGCTCTATTTACAGATGCACAATAGGGGATTAATAAGATCATATCTTACAGCCAGCCCCTTGTATAGGGTTCCAAACAGAGCAAAATTCCCTTTTGGGGTATTCCAAAGGTGTAACCTAGGCAACAAAAAAGGGGCCCGATACTTCAACTAGAGTTTGAACGAATCACTTAGATACAAGCCTGGAACCTCAGTGAGTTTGAACGAATCACTTAGATACAATTCTCTCATATTCCACATTTCTGAAAAATCTGGAATTGTTTTCAATTCTGGGTGGCCATTTGCTTTCATAACATACAAATTGGTTGGTAAATATGGGATTGCAAGAAGTTTTATGCATGCATTTAAAGACAAGACCTTGAGCTTTGAAAGACCAGCGAGGCTTGGCAGGCTACAAAAGTCATTGCCTCCAAGAAGCAAATCTTCTAAGGAAATTAAGCTACATAGATCCTTCGGGATTGCATCCTCAGTTAACCGCCAGCAGCCTGCAAGACGAGAAATTATAGAATAGTACGGATATACCACGTCAGCATGTGATACTCCCATTCAAATATTGCCATGTGTCTATTTTAAAATAAAAATTAAACTTTTTTACAGCTGGATTTATTTCTTAATTTTTATGTTATGAAATAACATTAGAAAATTAAAAAACTTAAGAAAAAGGAACCCCTCCAAAACCCAACACCTCTAATCCCAAAAACATGCCATGACCGCCACCCATCTCCACACTACCTGCCATGACTGCCACCCATCTCCCTTCCTCTTCCTCTTTCTCTTCCTTTTTCCTTTTTCTTTTCAACCCTTATAGTAATTGTAGGTAATGGAGTTTAAAGAGAGGTAGAGAAAACTAGTATTGATGATTATGATGATGATGATGATGAAATGGAATAGTGGAAGCGTTGGTGTTTGTGTTAATGGTTGGGAAATGTTAGAGTGAACGTAAAACAGAAACCCTTTGACAGAATTGTTGTATTGTATTGATTGAAGTAATTGTTACCAAGGAGTTACAGTATTGGATTTGGGTTTGGAAATAGTATGATGATGGCAAAGGTTATCATGATCAATTTCAGAGAAAAGGGAATTAAGGAAGATGAGGGTTTGGACGCCGGTGGCAAGGTGAAGAAGAAAAGAGATGGAAGGAAGAGGAAGAGAGAGGGATGGCATCCATGGTACGCAGTGGGGTTTTAGGGGAGAGGCAGCTGTTGGGAATAATTTTTTCTTTCTATGTTTTTCAAATTTTAAATTTTATTTCACAATATAAGTCCAGTTGTAAATAAATATTTAATTTCTGTTTTAAAATCGACACATGGCAATATTTAAATGGGAGTATCACATGCTGACGTGGTACATCCGTACTATTCTATAATTTCTCCTGCAAGACACAGTGAAAGAGAGAGAGGGAGATAAGGTTGGGTTGGGATATGGGTTTTGCGGGGGCTGGGATAAGGAGAGGAGGGGGCAATGGGTTGCAAGAGAGAGGGAGAGACAGAACGAAAGAGAGAAGGATTAGGATTTTTATTTTTTATTTTTAAGTTTATTTATTTATTTTAATTATTATTTATTTCAGTTTTTTCAGTTTTTTTCTTTAATTTTTAAAATTTAAAAGATTTTAATTGAAATGCACGGTTCTAGCCCTCAAATTGACGGAAGGACTCAATTGGAAAGCATGAGAGAGTTGGATGACCTAATTGCCCAAAAACAAATTTCAGAGATCCAATTGCAACTGAGGACCAAGTTCAAGGACGTCTACAATAGATAACCTTTTATTTTAAACTCTTCAATGCCTTTCCTCAATTTAGCAACCATTGTTTACTATACCATATGTCACTCGTGGAAAGGAAAAATATTAGAGGACTTTTGAAAGTTGGATCCATCTGTATTTTTTGAATTATATAAAGAGCCTTATTGATCTTTAAAATGTATATTCTAATTTCTACTGTCACAACTTCATACTAGGTCGTATTATGTTTTTGGCCCCTATAGTTTGGGCAAGTTCCACTTTAGTCTTATAGCTTACTTGTTGCAATCCAATTTGTCTCAAATTTGTCTGCTGAATTGGAGGTTTTAGGTTTGTCTAGTATGTCTAATTCTCTCCAGATCAAACCAATTTGTTTTTGTGTTTGGTCATTGGAGTTATACACATAATTCTCACATAATATCGAATAAAAATAATATATATTTAAAAAAATATAGTACAGTGGCGGAACTTTAAAGTTGTAATGTGCCAAAATTTTGCCGAATACATATTTTTTTCATATTTTTTTCCATTCCGTATTTTACTAACTATGAATGAATGTGAGAGGCTAAGATTATTTCTTACCTGTTCTAACAAAAATGCAAGATATATATATATATATTAAGTAATATCATTTATGAAGTTAATTAAAATATTTTTTAATACTAATTATTCACTAGAGAGATAATAGTTAGAACATAATTACTAATTAAAGTAATTAAATCAGGCTAAGATATTATTTAATTACTAAAAGAAATTTTTTTAAAAGAAATTATTGACCTAAAGACACTAAGTTTATATGTATTTAAAAAAAAACTTTCTCGACCAACTTTCGTCGACACAGGTCTATGTCGGCAAAGTTTGCCGGAGAGATCACTCATGATGAAAATTCGCCGGTAGAGGTAAATTTCGTCGGGAGAGGTCTAATCCGACTAATATTTGCTAGTATAGACATGTGTCGACGAAATATAAAATTAGTATAGCCGCACGGCTTTATTGTTTTAACACGTGGCCTAGGCGGTGGGTGGGTCCTTTTATATATAAATAATACTAAGTAAATTTAGCCGACCGGCTATACTAGATTTTTAAATATTTTTTTTAAAGAAATAGTATAGCCGCACGGCTATACTCATTTTTACCAATTTTTTATTTTTAAAAAATAGTGTAGCCGCATGGTTTGACACGCGGCGTCTAGAGCTGGTGGTTCATTTATAAATAGTACAGCCTCCCGGCTACACTAGATTTTTTAAATTTTGTTGAAGAAATAGGATAGCCGATCGGCTATACCCTGCTAATATGGCAAACTTCGCCGGCATAGACCTATGCCGATGCAATTTCTGCGGGCGAGGTTTTTTTCCTTTAATTTTGAAAATAAAAAATTAGTTTCTTTACTTTTGTTTTTTTTTTTTTTGTCAACATCTTTAATTTGATATATGTAATTAAGTAATATCTTAGCCTTTTTGAATTACTTTAATTAGTAAGTACTTGAAGTTCAATGTGAAAATATATTTAAAGCCGTTGAATTACTTTAATTAAGGTCTTCAAGGGCTTAATAAATATATTTAAGGACCTTGAAGGGCATTTACAGATGCATCTGTAAATATATTTCCACAAATGACTTAATAAATAGTAAGTACTTTGAGTTCAATGGATTTTGCAAAAATGAATTACGTATTATACACGTACGTATGTATTTTTTAATAATATATCTGTGTTCTGCAAACGTACAATACTTGTATTATACAGGTGCATATATGTTTTTCATGTTTAACATACGTATTTTTTACAAAAATTTAAATAAGACACAAAATTCACGTGTTATACTAGATATGGCAATGGGTCAAATTGGGGGTGGGTATGCCATTTCCATCCCCATCCCCACCATCGTTGGGAAATGGGTTCCCCAACCCGCCCCATTAGGAAAAGCATGACAACACGCTCCAGCCCTGCCCCGAACCCACCGTGCAGAGTTACACCGTTTCTGTAAGACCCATCACAAGGGTTAACAAGAGCCCGAGCATAAGAAACTCATGCTAAACAATGTAACAACAATAACTAGGGAAGAAAAAATAACAATACCTAATAGCATCTATATATGTTGAAATTGTTTTCAATTCAATCCCACATGCTTGTGCTATTTTCTCAAGTAACTTTGGTCTGTGCTCACGCTGAGCACCAGAAATTATCTCCTCACCTGAGGGATGAAAAATAGATAATTAGATTTTCATTGATATTTAAAACCAAAATCATTTAGGATATAAATGCAACAACGATGCTGATACAACCATTGATGATTTACCTCGAATAAAAACATCAAATGAATTACTGTAGGCAGAATTATAGTGGCAAGGCATCGTATAGAACGGCCTAATAGCCAAAGGATACCAGTGCAGTATGTAGAACTCAGTGCCGTACCTATGATCAAGTAAAATCCAGTTCAAACATTTATAATAACAACATAATTTAAATTAAGTAAGAACAAACTAAATCATATACTTATGAAGACATAGAGCAAGCAAATAAAAAATTACTTATCCAGAACCAGTTGCCCTAGTTTTCTCTTAGCCTCAGTGTTAAGGTCCCCCATGGGATCCACTTCAACGCCAGCATCCTGTATAAGGAGGTTGAACTTACAATAAAAAGAGAAAATTCTGAAACTAAAAGCAGGTCGTCGTGCATGTTTTAGCATTCCATGCATGAAAAAAAATCATATATGTACGTAAATAAACATAATATTCCCGACCTTAAGCATTTGAACACCTTCTTCAAACGTAAGTCGCCGAGTTTTCGGCAAATACTGCAAATTTATGAAATGTCAATAATCAGAATCAAAATAGGCAATATTACAAATATTAAGTCCAAAAAAGAAAAAGAAAAAGAAAAAAAGGAATTATTACCTTCAATGGTTCGAAGGGATATTGCCTCCCTACTGCTTCAAGCTCCTTTTGACAAGTTTTGTTCAAAGTGCCAAATATTGTAACAAATAAACGGGCAACAACATCCATCACCTGTAAAAACAAGCATTTAACCGCTCAATAACTCACATCCATGATCATATTGGCTGCTAGGGATAAGAAGACCTTTGACATTCAAATTCTACCTCAGAATAGTGCAAGTCGATCTCCATTTCAACATCAAGACCAGTAAATTCACATAAATGCCTATGGGTATTTGAGTCCTCGCCTCTATAAACAGGACCCATCTCAAAAACCACGCGAAATTCAGCACAGATGGCCATCTGTTTGTGAAGCTGGGGTGATTGGGTGAGGCAGGCAGGTTGACCCTTGTAGTAGAGTGTATCAGCAGCATCACCTTCACTTGAACCCGCAATCAGTTTTGGCGTGTGGATTTCACTAAAGCCTTCAAATACAGAACTATAACATCCCACATCGACCAACGGAGAGGGGGTGATGTGCCTTATATGTACATGCCCGCCTCCATCTAGCATGAGGCCTTTTGGGAGCTCACTGGCTTCAAAGTCATGGGAACTCCGAAGTTAAGCGAGTTGGAGCTAGAGCAATCCTAGGATGGGTGACCCACTAGGAAGTTGCTCGTGAGTTCCTAGAAACAAAACCGTGAGGACAATGAGCGGAGTCGAACCCGAAATGTGATAAGAACTAAACTGTAACAACAAACACTCTTCAACGTTACATGCTGAATATCCCCTGCTTTGCCTGTGTCTGCAAGTCAAGAACTCTATTATTCAAGCGGGTGTCCTGATTAACAAGGACAAGTTTTTCTCGCGGCTCAAACCAGCGACGTACTTAACCATCTGGCGGCTCACAGTACTAGGCTGGACCGTCACCACACACTGCACGGTAAACCATCTCTCTCTGACGACCACAAAGGCCATGTTCTTCCCAACGACTCGGATCGTATGCGCTTTGCCTCCAATCCGCACCGAGTTCTCTAATGCGTTGGTCAGAGCGGCTACCTGGGTCCGTCAGCTGACGTTCTCCACTGTCTTCGATTGTAGGAAACTCTCCGTAGTTGGCTAAGCTTCTCTTGCTTCATGGCGGCTTTTTTGCTGACGGAGGGTGAGTCTTCGTTGATCGGAGTTTGTTCCATATTTGATATTTAACTGCAAGCATCACAATTAACGTAATTATAAAAAAAAACCCATTGAAATACTTGAATCCAAGAAAAAACAGCAACCAAGCACTTAACATAATCCAAAAAAATCATTGAAAACAAAAACAAAAATCTTATGTCAAGTGATGGGCTCTGCTGCAGACAAAAACAAATACATGAAGCAGAGGGTGCAAAGCCTCACCTGGATAACAGTTGGTGAATCGCAAGCATGAACCAGAGGCAAATATGAATGAGAAACTGTGGGTTTACGAATGAGGAGGGAGAGAAGAAAAGCATGAACCAGAGACTGGGTTTACGAATGAGATGGCTGAAGCAAAAATCCTAACTCTAATAAATTAGGAAACTAAAAACGTAACCCAAATAAATTAGGAAACTAAAAACCCCCTACTTTTCATACCTTTTTTTACTTTTAAGGAGAGAACTATACGCCAAGGAGTTGGCATATATTAAATTGTAATTTATATCCCAAGTCTTCTGTTTTATAAGTATCCAGGCTTTCTTTTTGTCCTGGCCTCGTCCCCCATAGAACTCGTTTGGAATGTGGGATTGGACTTGACTATTAATATTGGATAGCATTGAGACTGACTATACCAACAAAGGAAAAGAAAGAACAATGTATTGAAAGCACCCGAATTTAAATTTTATTTTTCGTACAAACTGAAGTGAACAAATAAGAAAACAATGAAAAGATCATCAAGGCTCCAGCAATAATGTTCATCTAAGAATCACAAGATGAGGCCTTTTGTTATTTAATTTTTCTTTTTGGTACTAATTAAATGACAGACGGATTCAGAGAAGCATATGCAAGCAATTCCTCATTGCTTTCAAATATAGCCATGACTTCTTCATTCAAAGTCAAGGACGCTTCTACGCCATCCCCGTCTCTTGTATCCGTCAACACAATCATATTCTTGAATTCCATACACTGAGTCACCCACGATGGCTTTCCCCATCCGAAATCGACTGTGTAGAAAGGAAACCTGCACCAACTGCTGCAACTGTAGGCGTCCCCATCATTCCCATCCATGAGGCTCCCAAACTCTTGGAAGAATTCACATGGATCATCCCCGCTAACACCATTAGCATATCTCACTTTAAACTCCTCAATGCCTTTTCTGAGTTTAGCAGCCAACCTTTCAACATCTTCATCATCATCATCTTCACTTACTTTGGTTTTTGCTGTGAAGACGCCGAAAAAATTCCCCTCAAATTTTTCTGCTGAGGGCTGCACCAATACTTTCCGCATGTTCACGAATGGAAGCCACGCTGATGGTCTTATAGAACCCAATTTGGATCGTGATGATTCAGTGGCACACTTCCAAATGAGCGCGGACAATACTTCAACGCGTGTAGGCTTTGGCAGGATGGCAGTGGCAGCTTTACACTTGAGAGCAGCAATCTTTGAGGCATCAAACACAATTCTTCTTGTTGTCCACTTTTCTTTAGCAAATTCCACTATGGGTAGAGATGAGTTGAGAAAACCTAGTGGTGGGAGAAGAGAAGCTGCAGCACAAAAATCTGCTGCAGGAAGTACTACTTGATCAGTAGTACTGACTGAGCCCAGGGAAGCTGCAGCCCAGCTAGTAATGAATTTGCTGATCGTAGATGCATCAGCAACCTTATGACTAATGCAGACTCCGATTGCCATTCCCCCGCATTCAAAGAAGTTGGCCTGGACTTGTACAAGATAGCTTGGGTCTGCTAGTCTGGATCCCATATCAGCTGGAAGCAATTGTTTTAGCATCCCAAAATCTGGTTTCTCCAAAATCTTTGACATGGGACAGTTGACTTGGACCTCAAGAAATGCAGCACCGTGGTCATTGCAAAGGATTGAATCATTGCATTGGTACTTTCCTGCGAAGGGATAGAAGTGAGTGAGGGTTTCAGATAATGATGTTTTTAGAAGCTTACATATTTCATCAATATCATGGTCACTATTAGTATTGTTGGGATAGAAGAGAAGTATTGGGACATAAACATCTGGAATAAGCTGATCAAAGACAGAGAGGTTTGTAGTTTTGAGGTGTTGGGGAGTTGGAGAGGAAGGTGGAATTTTTTCCTTGTGAAGGACTTCAACCCTAATCCCTAAACCCATCTTGCTCCACACTTGTGTTTCATAACAATCACCATCACCTCCATATATAAAGACACAGTACAAGATTCCCCGGTGCAATGTGAAACTGAAGTAGTTTATTATATGCCCCACATGATACATATGGGACAATAAAGAAACATATAATCCATATCCTCAACGTTGCAACTTGAGTTCCACACTTGTGTATTTTCAGTTTATCATATATGCCATATGCTATATATATATATGACATTAACTTAAGAAACACACCAAATTTAATCCTCTATGTGTTCTATGCATATATATCAACTTTGAAAACCATTATAACATTCATGATCCAAGTCATGCTAATGTGTACAGTAGACTGGAGGCAGATAATGCCTTGTGCTTAGATTTCTTCAGTTGAACGAGTAGGAGGGATGCATATATTTAATAATAATAATAATATAATAATAAAGTAACGTGCTATTGCTAATAATTAAACAAGCCTTCTAGATTGATTATGATCCCATTTTGAAATAACCAGGCCAATTGAAAATTTCAAAGCTCATTTCGGAACAAAAGATTCTTATTCAACAAAGTTAATAACAATACAAGAAATATAATTTCAGGGCTCATTTGGGATTGCTTATAAAGGAAGCACTCCTGCACATAAGCTCTAAAAAAGCACTCTTGAAGAATCACTGGCAAATGAGCCCTGAAATTATAGGTTGTACCAACTAGTGACTAAGTCAGGGGGGTTTTTCTTTCTCTTCGGCCGACAATTTTGTGACCAAACTAATGACATACTTTTTGTAATTTATGAAAGCACACGTCTTAAATTTCCTTTTGGTACAAACTGAATACAAGCATCAAACATTGAGAGATCATCAAAGGTACAGCAATATTCATCTAAAGTAAGCAAACTAAACTAAAGTTGGATTTAAAGCTGCATATTCAAGCAACTCCTTGTCTACTTCAAATATGGCCATTTCTTCTTCATCGAGAGTCAAGCATGCCTCTATGCTTTCCCCATCTCTTGTATCCATCAACACAATCATATTCCTGTATTCCATGCTCTGGCTCACCCATGATGGCATTCCCCATCTGAAATCGATGGCATAGAAAGGAAATATGCACCAACTGCTGCAAGTATAGGTGTCTACATCATCCCGATCGATGAGGTTCCAATAATCTTTGAAGAATTCACATACATCTTCCCCACTGACATCATTAGCATATTTTACTTTAAACTCCTTAAATCATTTCCTGAGTTTAGTAACCAAGCTGTGAACATCATCATCTACTTTACCTCCTTGAATCTTTGCTGCGATGAGCCCCAAAGCATTCCCTGCCACGTTTTCTGCTGAGGGCTGGACCAATATTTTTCACATGTTCACGAATTGAAACCATTCTGACGGCCTTATAGAGCCCAGGTTTGATCTCGATGCTTCGAAGGCACGCTTCCAAATGAGCGCTGACACAACTTCAACACACATTGGGTTTGGCACCGTGGCAGTGGTGGCCTTGGACTTGAGAGCGGCAATCTTTGAGGCATCAAACACAAATCTCCTTGTTATCCACTTTTCTTTGTCATATCTCATGACGGGTAGGGGTGTGTTTAGGAAATCTAGTGATGGGAAGAAACAAGCTGCAACACCAAATTCTGCAGGCACCACAGGATTAGTAGCATTGGAGCCAAGGGCAATTGCAGTCCAGCTACTAATGAATTTGCTGATTGTAGACGCATCAGATACCTTATGTGAAATGCATACTCCAATTGCTATTCCACCACAACCAAAGAAGTTGACCTGGACCTGTACAGGATAGCTTGCGCCTTCTTGCCTGGACTCTGTATCAGCTGGAAGCAACTGTTTTAGCATCACGAAATCGGGTTTTTCCAAAATCTTGACCTCTTCACTATTATTGTTGGGATAGAAGAGAAGTAGTGGGACATAAATATCTGGAAGAAACTGATCAAAAACAGAGAGGTTGGTTGTTTTAAGGTGGTCGGATATGATGGTGTTATTATTTCCTTGTGAATGACTTCAACCTTGATCCCTAAGCCCATCTTGCTCACTAGAGTTTCACAACAAACACCACAACCTTAATCCCTTCATATAAAGACACATAGAATTCCCCCACAACCACACATCCTTTGCAATGTGAAATTCATGTAATTCATTTATTCAGTCTATTATATGTCCCCGAATATATTATATGGCATTAAAGCAACGTATGAAATATAATATTCTATGATTAGTCAACTTTGGAAACCATTTGCATAGAAGAGAATAATAGCACACAAACATCATGAGAAAGCTGATAAGAAAAAAAAACAGAGAAGTTGATCTAGTTTCATAACAAACACCTCCCCCCACAACGACACATCCTGCCTGTGTGTGCAGTTTAAAATTGCATATGATATGTCATATGTTACCATGCGACACTAAAGAAACATTTATATGCATAATTGTTAGATTATCTAGGCATATACTAGTCGACCCTTTCCATTTTTAATAGTGAAAAGGACAAAATTGGGTAGAACATCCAACCAGTTTAGTCTGATGATAATGTTTTTCAATTCAGTTCTTATGATGCAATTTGTTTTTTTTACAATCAAGTCCTTCAAATTATTATCAATCAAGTTCTTATTGGTTTACTAATTCGTCAATCAAGTCCGAGGTTAGCCTAGCGTTGCATTAATGCAAGTATTTGGCGCTGGTGTGTGCTCTAATTTGTGAGTAGAAATGTTGTATACAAACGTTGTAGCCAAGAATTTATTCTACATTGGCATTTTTTTTATAATGAATTTTGGGTGTGGGGCGCAGGGATACGGCTAAAACAAAAAGACTCCAACGTTAGGATTTTCCTTGGTTAGTAAAAAACGGGTTTCTTATATATGTGTCTGTGTAACTATTTCTACATTGTTCAAATACCATGATAAAACTTTGTTCTTGATTGTCAGTTTGGCAATAGCTACAACTTAGCTTGCACAGCGGTTACGGGACCATATAAGCGAAACAAAAAAACATATAACCTAATGAAAACACCCGCTTTCAATTTTATTGGTACAATAGAGATCGTCGAACTGTCAAATCCAAATTATAACCGATGTTTTTTTTTTAATTAACAAAAAGTATTTAGCAATTAAATGACAGCCGGATTCACAGAAGCATACTCGAGCAAGTTCTTATTGGTTTCGAACACGGCCATGACTTCTTCATTGAAAGTCAGGGACGCTTCTACACCATCCCCATTTCTTGTATCCATCAAAACAAATAGATTCTTCACTCCTATACACTGGCACACCCACAATGGATTTCCCCATCCGAAGTTGGTTTCATAGAAAGGAAACCTGCACCAACTGCTGCAGTTATAGTTGTCTGCATCCCTTGTCATGAAGTTCCTAAACTCTTTAAAGAAATGACATACTTCCACCCCACTAACTCCATTTCCATATTTTGCTTTAAACTCCTCAACCCCTTTCCTCAATTTGGTAACCAAGCTTTGAACATCAATATCTACTACTTCTCTTGCCTCCGTTTTTACTGTAAACACCCCCACAAGATTTCCCATCAAGTCATCTGCCAATGGCTGCTGCACCAATATTTTCCTTATGTTCACCACCAGAGACCACTCGGATGGCCTCACAATACCCGAGGTTGATACCCTCGATGCCTCCCAGACACACTTCCAAATAAGCGCCGACACTGCTTCAACGCGCGTTGGGTTTGGCAAGGCGGCACTGGCAGCTCTGGACTTAAGAGCTGCAATATTTGAGGCATCAAACACAAATCTCTTTGTTATGCACTTTTCTTCAGCAAACTCCACGGCAGGTTGAGCTGAGTTCAAGAAATCTAGTTGTGGGAAAAGAGTAGCTGCAGCACCAAATTTCTGGGGAAGCACGGCATGACGATCAGTAGTAAAGGTGCCCATTAGGGCAATATCAGCCCAGCTTTTAATGAATGTCCTGAGTGTATAGGCATCGCTGATGATATGAGAACTGCTGACTCCAATTGCCAACCCACCGCATTCAAAGAAGTTGGCCTGGACTAGTAGAAGATAGCCTGTGTCTGCTTGTGTGGATGCTATATCAGTTGGAAGCAATTTTCTTAGGATCCCAAAATCGGGTTTGTCCAAAATTTTCAATATGGGACAGTTCACTTGAGCTTCAGAAAATGCAGTCCCATGGTCATTGCAAGAAATTGAAACATTATATTGGAATTTACCTGCAAAGGGGTAGAAGTGAGTTAGGGTTTCAGATAATGATGCCTTTAGAAGCTTGGATTTTTCAGCAACCAAAGAATGGTGATCAATTTTATTGACCTCATCATCATCATCACTACTATTGTTGGGGTAGAAGAGAAGTAGTGGTATATAAACATCAGGAGAAAGCTGATCAAAAACAGAGAGGTTGGTAATTTGAAGATGTGAAGGAGTTGGAGAGGATGGTTTAATTGTTTCCTTGTGAGTGACTTCAACCTTGATCTCTGAAGCCATGATGTTGTTCCACAGTTGAGTTTCTTGAGCAACAGCTCACCTTCATATAAAGACACAGCCTGTGCAGTTTGGAATTCAAAGTAATTGAATTGTTCAGTTTATTATATATTGTCCAACTTGCTTGCATATCATAATATCATATTGAAGGAAGTTGAGGTTCCACCCCAAAATCAATTGGCAATGAGAGGAGTAACCTAACTCCTTATAAACCCAGGCTAGGTCCCTTAACATTTCAATGTGGGACAAATACTCTCAATACATATGTCATATACACTTAGAATCTTCAATGTATAATACTAATTAGGCACTGTACTTTTGTTTTCATTATTGTCAGGGCCGGCCGTGGCCTGGAAAACAAAAGCTGAAAGAGTTATTTATTTTTGTATTCATTCTAACACTGACACACCTCCCCACATTTTGTTTTATTTGTTTATTTGTTTTCTTTTTCTTCTCTCTTTTTTATAATTATTTTGCTTTCTCTCTCTCTTTTTCTTTTATTCTCTCTGATTTGATTTACAAGTTTGGCAGCTATAACAAAGTTCATGACTGAATTGGAGTGGTCCAAATCCAATGAAATTCAAGTACACAAAGGGCATGGCCACCCCGCCAAAAATCAGGACCAAAAAGGACAGCTGTGTCAAAGACAAGGCATAGTAACTTGGCCTTCAACATGAACCTAGCTGAAAATGAGCAAAGTACACTACGCAAAGATCATCACCAAGCCAGTTTTGCCACATGAAGAGAGGTTCTGTTCTCATGATTTGGGTGCATTTCCAAGCCTAGAAGTCCTTTTTTCTTTTTCTTGAAATCTCTTCTCTCCCTCACCTGTCCCTTCTATCTCTTTTTAATTTTCCCTTCTTTTTCTTCTTCTCTCATCTAAACCAAGAAGTCATTCTCTCGCATCTCCCCATTTCTTTTCTTTCTTTTTGTTCTTCTTCTTCTTTTCTGAAATTCTGCAGCATATGTGGAGAGCAAAGCTAAGCAAAGCTACACTAATCAAAGCTCTGCAAGATTTGCATAAATATTTGTCTTTTCTTTCTTGTTAAACCTAGAAAGGAGAAGGGCCTCATTTAAATTTATGCCCTGGGCCACCCAAAAGTCATATGCCCTGATTATTGTTAGACGACTTCAATCTTCTAAACCCATTTGCAACCCACAAAAGCTTAAGTTTTAAGGAATTGCCCAACAATGTAAGTCAAGCTTACACCCTTCCTCATGCTCGATCTGTAAAATTCCTTCCTAGTAGCGGATAGCATTCCCATCAATAGCTACAGGTTGCGTATATATATTCCATGACCCGAGATGAAGTTTTTGTTGATGTCGACTCACTTAAAGGTGTGGAAAGAGGGATGTTGGCTCTCTTCGTTCGAATCCCACTCCAACATTTTAGTGAAAAATTAATGACATGCTTTTTGTAATTTATGAAAGCACACATCTTAAATATATTTTTGGTACAAACTGAATGTACAAGAGCATCAAACATTGAGAGATCAGCAAAGGTCCAGCAATATTTATTTAAAATAAGCAAACTAAACTAAAGTTGGATTCAAAGCTGCATATTCAAGCAACTCCTTGCCTCCTTCAAATATAGCCATTTCTTCTTCATTGAGAGTCAAGCATGCCTCTATGCCATCCCCATCTCTTGTATCCATCAACACAATCAGATTCCTATATTCCATGCTCTGGCTCACCCATGATGGCCTTCCCCATCCAAAATCGACGACATAGAAAGGAAATCTGCACCAACTGCTGCAAGTATAGGTATCTACATCATCCTGATCAACGAGTTTCCAATAATCTTTGAAGAATTCACATACATCTTCCCCACTGACATCATTAGCATATTTTACTTTAAACTCCTTAAAGCATTTCCTGAGTTTAGCAACCAAGCTTTGAAAATCACCATCTACTTTACTTCCATGAGTCTTTGCTGAAACCAGTGCCAAGGCATTCCCCGCTAAGTTTTCCGCCGAGGGCTGCACCAATATTTTTCGCATGTTCACGAATTGAAACCACTCTGATGGCCTTACAGAACCCAGGTTTGATCTCGATGCTTCGAAGGCACACTTCCAAATGAGCGCTGACACAACTTCAACACGCGTTGGGTTTGGCACAGTGGCAGTGGCAGCTTTGGACTTGAGAGCAGCGATCTTTGAGGCATCAAACACAAATCTCCTTGTGATCCAGTTTTCTTTATCAGACTCCACGGGGGGTTGGGGTGTGTTTAGGAAATCTAGTGGTGGGAAGAAAGAAGATGCAACACCAAATTCTGCAGGAAGCACCAAAGGAGTAGTGCCATTGGAGCCAAGGGAAATTGCAGCCCAGCTACTAATGAATTTGCTGATTGTAGATGCATCAGATACCTTATGCGAAATGCATACTCCAATTGCCATTCCACCACAGCCAAAGAAGTTGGCCTGGACTTGTACCAGATAGCTTGTGCCTTCTTGTCTGGATTCCATATCAGCTGGAAGCAACTGTTTTAGCATCACGAAATCGGGTTTTTCCAAAATCTTCGATATGGGACAGTTGACTTGGGTTTCAAGAAATGCAGCCCCTTGGTCATTGCAACATATTGAATCATTATATTGAAACTTTCCTGCAAAAGGATAGAAGTGAGTGAGGGTCTCAGATAATGATGTTTTTAGAAGCTTGGATCTCTCAGCTACCAAATTATTGACCTCTTCACAATTATTGTTGGGATAGAAGAGAAGGATTGGGACATAAATATCTGGAAGAAACTGATCAAAAACAGAGAGGTTGGTATTTTTAAGGTGGTGAGGAGTTGGAGATGATGGTTTAATTGTTTCCTTGTGAATGACTTCAACCTTGATCCCTAAACCCATCTTGCTCAACGCTAAAGTTTCATAACAAACACCACATCCTTGACCCCTTCATATAAAGACACATAGAATTCCCCCACAACTACACATCCTTTGCAATGTGAAGTTCAGGTAATTTATTCAGCTAATTACCCAAATATATTATATGGCGCCATATGGCATTAAAGAAACGTATGAAATACAATCTTCTATCATTAGATGATGATGGAATACAAGAGAGTAATGGCCGGCACACAACAAACATCGAGAGAAAGCTGATAAAGAAACAGACAAGTTGATAGTTTCATAGCAAATGCCTCCCCCCTTTCATTGTTAGATTATGTGCATATACTAATTAATCAACCCCTTTCCATTTTTCACTATACATTTTCATATGCGAAAACGACATAAAAATTGGGTAGAACATCCATTTTGTGTTCTGATATTCTTTTTCAATTGAGTTCTTATAATAGTTTCTGTTTTTCTTCCAATCCAGTCCTATAATTAGTTTTGTTTCTTCATCATGTTCTTGGTTAACTATTCGTCAATCAAGTCTGAGGTTGACCTAGTATTTCGTGAGTAGAAATGTTGTATACAAACGTTGTTGCCAAGAATTTATCCTATACATTGGGATTTTCCTTTGCTTAGTAAAAAGGGTTTTTCTTATAGATGTGTCTGTGTAACTATTTCTATATGTTCAAACTCCTCATTCAGGGGTCTCAAACATTAGTAAAATACCATGATAAAACTTTCTTCTTCATTGTCATGTCTGGCACTACTAGCTACGACTTAAGCTTGGCTGCACAGCGGTTGAGCACGGGACCAAATAAGGGAAAAAGTACATAATGTAATGAAAGCAACCGTTTCAATTTTATTTCTTTTGGTACAATGAGAGATAGCATTAAGAAGTAGAAATTTTACAGTGTGACTGTAACATTGCCACATAGTGTTATCGATCCATCTATGTTATAACGGACATTTTATTTATTAATACTTAGCAATTAAACAACAACCGGATCCACACAAGCATACGCAAGCAACTTCTCATTGGTTTTGAATAAGGTGTTAGATATGTGTATCTCTTGTGGGAATGGCTATGAAAGATGAAAGATATGAAAGGTTGTTTCAAGGCACGTAAACGCTATCTTTTAGACTTTATTTGGCCCCAAAAATTGGGTGCAAAGGGGTATGCAAATATGTCTTGTGGATACAATGAAACCCAGCCTATAGAATTGGCAAGGATATTACTCAAGAATGTCTAGAGACTATTAATGCAGATTATAGTCTATGGATGGTTTTTGCTTTATGAAATATGAAGGATGAGATTTTTGAATGAACAAGATTGAATGTATCTACTTTTTTGCAGAGAATTCTCCTATTTTTATAAAGGTGTTTGTGTCTTTTCTGAATTGGTGTAAGTTTAATTTATAAACCATGCATCTCTTGGATTGCACCTCTTCAATAAGGATAGCTCTCTTCATGTAAGAGTGTGTCTTTATGTTTAAATTGTATATGAGCTGTTTCAAACGTTCATATATGTATTTCAAACATTTAGACATCAAGAGACACATCCAAAAACTCAAAAGGTACTTCGAAAAGGCAACCCAGCAACGAATCAACTGGTCGTTGATCAAACACAACCGATACCGACTGGTTGTCTATTACCAGCGACCGGTCCCTTGTTGTTTTTATTTTGAAAAACTCCAACATAAGGGACGGACCCATGATTTCAAAATAGGGGTGGGCTAAATTTGTAGGATTTAAAACATTTTTAAGAAGTTCATTTGAATATTAAACATGCATTAAAACAAATTAATCGCATCATAAATCTATGATGGTTGTTTAAATTCAAAAACAAAACTTCTTCCAAGTATCTTAAGCCATGAACATTGATATGTTTTTCATAAATAGAAAGTTCAAGAGAAAGGATAAGATCTAATTAGCTGAAGCAATTATATGAACCAATTTGTGTGTACTCTTCTCTTGATGATTTCCTCTTTGTTGATCTCCTCTTTGATCTTTGCCCCTTGATCTTTCTCCTCCATGTGAGCCACAAAAGTATATGGCATCTAAGTATCCACACCAATGGAACCTTGAGATGGGAGGAAGTATCTTGAGAATACAAGGATGCTAGTGAAGTATCTTGAGAATACAAGGATGCTAGTGCAAGATTCTCAAGATTGGTTTCAATATAAACCCTTTGAAAGATGAAAGTATTTCACTCTTGAAAACTCTCTTTTATCTCTCTTTTATCTCCCAAACCTATTTGGTTGATATTGGATTGTGTTTGTGTGTCCATTAGCTTATGGAAACAATTCTCATACACATTTACTTAAGAATTTTTGGCAAACCCCAATGGGCTTCCAATTTTGGGCCTTGTGACACTTAAATCATGATATTTAGGTGTCTTAAGATCTTGGGCTTCCCTTAACTATTACCAAGGCCCAAATACAATTTTACACATAGTAAATCATCCACATCAAATCAATCAAATTGATTTCCTCATTCTGATTTGTATTACTCAAAGTTAACCATTTAAGATGTGCGATCCATTAGGTTCTAATTAGCAAGGCAGTGGGAAAATATTAGAACTCTTTCTAATCAACTGGAATTAAAACCCCCTTTTAATTCTTCCTTTATATGAATTGATCATAATCAATCCTAGGACTTCCACGAGCCAAGAGTGACATCTAGAAATATATCAAGGCTACCCAAGCTAACCATAATAGATGAAGAACCTATTCAGTTGGAATTGCAATGCAATATAGTCCTTTTCTTATACAATGTTTCAAATCATATTATTAGGATACAGATTGATTATTTCAAACCCATAACCACATGTGATTCAAAAGAACATGATTAAGGACAACATTCTAAATCAAGCTCAAAATACTTTGGCCAAGATTTGTTGAATCACATCTCGAAATATTCTCCTTCTTCATCGAAGGTAGAGATTCATTATTATACATTCACATGCCCCTATAATGAATTAAGAGACCCTAACAACACTTAATCTTTTACGGCTTGCCTTTGAGAGCTACTAAAGATCAATAACACATCACATGACAACCATGATGCCTCAGGTCTAAGGACTAATTTGCATTATTGCAACTGTGAGTTCTCGTTTGACATGTAGATAAAACTCTATACGAGAACTACAGTTGATTGCGTTCAATGTACTTATTCACTAATGAGCACCTACATAATATGTGCTAATCTTGACTGTTTATCAATGCTTATTTGATAATCCTATGATTAGAAATATTTTGGGATACTATAGTTAGAGATCAAAGGTCTTTAAATCTAATCTTCTTTAGATTACTTTATCTCCTATTTAGTATTCCCCAGACTCTGGTTCTTTAACCGATGTAAAAGATAACAAAATAAGTTTGCCCTTT
Source organism: Prunus persica (assembly GCF_000346465.2). Classification (NCBI taxonomy): domain Eukaryota; kingdom Viridiplantae; phylum Streptophyta; class Magnoliopsida; order Rosales; family Rosaceae; genus Prunus; species Prunus persica. The sequence goes on along the minus strand of NC_034012.1, from coordinate 8,030,842 downwards.
ATACATCATGTACGAAATGTATTCTTTACATCAAATGTCAATAGCACATTTTAAACGAAATTTACCTTACATATAAAACCTAATTGCAAATCCTTAATCCTTAAAAAATCCCTAAATTTCAATAACAACAAATTGTGGGAAGAAAATTGTAAGATTCCCACAATAAATATGATGTCACATCCCGGGATCGGCTCCGCCGTAGCACGATATTGTCCGCTTTGGGGCCCCCTCTCTGCCTTCACTGTTTTGTTTCTCGGAACTCACGAGCAACTTCCTAGTAGGTCACCCATTCTGGGATTGCTCTAGCCCCAACTCGCTTAACTTCGGAGTTCCCATGACTCCGAAGCCAGTGAGCTCCCAAAAGGGAGCGTGCTAGATGGAGGCGGGCATGTACATATAAGGCACATCACCCCTTCTCCATTGGTCGATGTGCCCTCAAGGGCCCGAAGTCCTCGTCGGCACACTCGCAGCATACAGCAAAGTGGCTCTGATAGCAAATTGTCACTTCCCGGGATCGGCTCCCTCGTAGCACGATATTATCCGTTTTGGGCCCCCCTCTCTGCCCTCACGGTTTTGTTTCTCAAAACTCACGAGCAACTTCCCAGTTGGTCACCCATCCTAGGATTGCTCTAGCCCCAACTCACTTAACTTCGGAGTTCCCATGACTCCGAAGCCAATGAGCTCCCAAAAGGCCTCGTGCTAGATGGAGGCGGACATATACATATAAGGCATATCACCCCCTCTCCGTTGGTCGATGTGGGATGTTACATATGACCCACCAATAAAATTAATTGTACAAGTTGAAGGGCTGCTGTGTGAAGTGGGGTAGGCTAAATAGTGGGCCTAAGGTGGGCTACATGTGACTTTGGGCTGGAAAAGAAAAGCATTTGGGCTTTAAGGTTGCAAGTTAGATTGGAAAATTTGATTCCAACCAATTTTGATCCAACAAATTTCTATTTTGGCAAGTCCAAATCAATTCCGACATCCAAAAATTCCGATTAAAATTGGATTGGAATTGGAATGTATCTCAAGATTCCGAAAAATTCCGAATTTCAAAATATATTGGAGTTTCAAGCATAGACTACACACAAACCGAATAGGAGTCAACTTTCTCAACTTTTCTCTTTGTTCTCTCTCATCTTTTTAGGTTTGCTCCCTCTCTGTTTGAGAGTGTCCTCACCCTCTATTGGTGAATTTGCTTGGGCTTTAGGCTCATTTGTGGAGGTTCTTATTCTCCTTTGTACCTACCCACTGTTGTTTTCCTCTTTTTGCCTCATATCCTCTTCCTTTCCATGTTACACAATTCTATTCTTGGATCACTCCCTGCTCGGCTCGACTTCCTACAACCTCCTCCACTCTACTGTGCCATCCTCTTTAGATCCATGGTTCTATGTTGGCTATTGATGTAGCTTGACTTTGGGATCTCCCTAAAGCACAGTTGTCGCTTATTGATTGTTGAAGGACATCGTCTTCTTCGCCTACAGACCACTCTTCGAGTTCCTCTGTTCTTTGTCCTTGGTGTTGTCTTGATGCTGGGGATGTTGGGTTTCTCCAATGCTGGTGGGGCTAGGTGCATCTCCTTCCTTGTGGTGGTTAGGGTTTCCTGGTCTTTGTTTTATTGTTTGATAGGGCTTGTTTGTTGTTTTTGTTAGCCTTTTGGCTTTTGATGTTCTTCTCTTATTTGTTAGATGTAACACCCCGACCCCAAATTTAACCCTTATTTAATTATTTAAGGGTATTTTAGTCATATTTTTAACCGGAGAGAGTTTGGGGCAGTGACTAGTATTTTTGGATATGTCGTACTGAGACGAGTTCATAGACACGTAGTGGGCTCGAATCGGAGTTGTAACGAGAGAGATATGGTCAAAAGAAACTCAGTGGCACAATCGTAAATATTTTAAAATGGGATTTTTATAAAAATCTGGTTTTCTCTCTCTCTCTCTCTCCCGCGGGTCTCTCTCTCCTCTCTCTCGCGCGCGACGGCAGCCGGCCACGTTTTGGCCGGCCGTGCTCTCCTCCGGCCACCAATGACGACGGGACCGGTACCAAAATGACCGGGCCGTCGTCCTCTTCCTACCCCAGCCACCTCCGACCGCCAGCCGCCGCGGATTCGCCGGAATCTGGAGATGAAGCGGCCGACGTCGTTCAAACTTCAAAGCCGCCGATCTCCCTCCTCCGGCCACCAATTCAGTCGACCCAGGTATGGATTTTGAACCTCTCGAGCTGCTCTAGCTGATGGTTGGGTAGGATTAGATCGATTCTTAGCATAGACAATTCGATTTTCGAATTGAAATTTGGCCGGTTTTGAGATCGCGATTCCGGCCACTTCCGGTCAGTTTTTGGGGTAGGTCCAAACAAAAGTGGCTCCAAATAGGGTGTTATACCTAGGGTAAGAGTTTGGAGCAGTGGTTTTGAGATTTTCCGGCGAAGCGTTATTGCTTTGGGCACCCACGCGCTGCCGGCTAGTGCGGCGGCGCGTGGGTACTGTAGAAAATGTAGCACTGTGTTCCGATGAGATCCTTAGGTTGTCACGAGGGCGTAGGATTTCACGGATCTCAATTCGGACGTCGTTTGACTATCGAACGGATATTCGCATATTGTGCGTTATCCGGATTCGATAGGTTGGGACCGTTGGATGGTCCCAAATTTAATATATGTTAATCTAGGTAATTCTAGGATCGTGTAGGAATTCACGGATTGTGAATCGGAGCCCCGGATGTTCCGAATAATAATTTTAAAGTTTATATTTTATATTAATTGTCAAATCGTGTGATCGTGAGCAATCCGACCGTCCGATCTGAACCAAACTTGCAGGACAAGTGTCCTATACCTGGTAGAACCCATAGGGACTTTCGGATCGGAAATTGGATGTCGTGGGTTCCGCAGGTCCGTTTGACCAGGATTAGAGTAGTTTGACCCTTGGTTGACCGTGAGACTCCCAGAGTAATCTCACCTTTCCAGGGGAGATTATCAGGTGCTAAACTATTGTGGAGGGTTACACAATATTAGAATTAATATTTATTATTATAATTATAATATGTTTGTACAAGGGTACAAAAGAGTCTAGAATGTCAGTTTGGAGTGCTATACGCACTACCTTAGGTACCTCCCCGGATTTTGGATTCACTACAAGCACCATCAAGTGAAAGTTAGGTCCCACGCGGCGTAGGTTATCCGGCGTTGGGACAGGCCCCATACGTGGCGTTGGTTGTACCGGCGTATGGGGAGAATTGTAATATGATGTTCAGGTCTCACGTGGCGTAAGTTATCCGGCGTTGAGACAGGCCTCATACGTGGCGTTGGTTGTACCGGCGTATGGGGAGATATTGTGATATTGTGTTGAGGTCGCACGTGACGTAGGTTATCCGGCGTGTCGACAGACCCCATACGTGGCGTTGGTTGTACCGGCGTATGGGGAGATTTGTGATATAATGTTGAGGTCCCACGTGGCGTAGGTTATCCGGCGTTGGGACAGGCCCCTTACGTGGCGTTGGTTGTACCGGCGTATGGGGAGATATGTGATATGATGTGCAGGTCTCGCGTGGCGTAGGTTATCCGGCGTTGAGACAGACCCCATACGTGGCGTTGGTTGTACCGGCGTATGGGGAGATATTATGATAGTATGGCATGGTCGCACGTGGCGTAGGTTATTCGGCGTGTTGACAGGCCCCATACGTGGCGTTGGTTGTACCGGCGTATGGGGAGATTATATGAAATACAGAGAAATGAAATAAGGTATCGCCTAAGTGTGGAATTGGGTTTTATGGAAGAACTACGTGTGGCTTGATCCCTCAAGGAGGGTACGTAGGCAGCCTAACGTTATTAGGTGCAGCCGCAGACTAAATGTTAGTCATAATTTATATTTGAATTTATTGGTTACCTTGTTTAAGGCATGCATTGATTTGTTAGTGTGTTTAGTAGTTAATTGAGAATTATTGGAAGGCCGAAGGCCATTTGTGTGAATTGCATGAAATTATATTGTGCATGCTGCCAGTTGGGAATATTAAATGCGTTTTCATGCAAGTATAAATTTTGGGAAATGTCCAATTTATAGGGGAGACTCTGCCGAATTTTCGGCAGGAAGTCTCGGTTTTTAGTATTTGGGCCTGGCATCGGGAGGATGTCGGGAATTCCAAAGGATTCGCCTCGAGTTCTGAAAAATTCGGGGCGGGTCCTTTCATTAGATCTTGTATATTATGTGTGGATGGGCTCTTTGCAAAGGGATTATGTTTGTGATCCTTTTTTATTGGGCTTTTTACCATAATTTCCTTATCTAATGAATTTCAAGTTGACTAAAAAAAACAAGCTTAGGCTACACACAATTACTAATTTCATGTTGAACTAAATATAATTTGATGACCAAATAGATATATAATAGTTTTCCAAGCTTACAGTATGAGTTTTCAATTTTGAGTCAAATTTAATCCTTCAAATGGTTGGGCATGTTTAGAATTTTGAACTACTTTCGGAAATTTTCAAAAAAAATCCAAAATATGTAAGTTCTGAAAATTTCCGAAAATTCAGAGTTTTCCGAATTGGAATGGAAATTGAAATTCCAAAATTTTTTGAAACGAAATTGAAATAGAATTTCTGTTCCGAATCTTTTTGAATTGGAATTGGAATCTCATGATTTTGATCTGATCCATCTGAAAATCATCCTTACCGGTGCAATAGCCCAGTTTAGTCTCTACTTGGGTCCATTTGAATACGGCCATGACTTTTGTCATCAATCGAGTCAAGGACGCTTCTACGCCATCGCCATATCTGATAATTAGCTTTTGTCATCAATCGAGTTCTTGGTTATTAACTAATTCTTCAATCAAGTTTGAGGTTGTGGTTATCTGAGACTGCAAGCAGCTCCATATTGCTTTCAATTACGGCCATTATGTCTTCTTCTCTCAAAGCAGATAGCGTTGCATGCAAGTATTTGGTGCTGGCGTGGGCTCTACTTTGTGAGTAGAAAACGTTGCATACGAAAGTTGTAGCCAGAATTCTCCTACATTGGGATTTGCCTTTTGCTTAGTAAAAAAGTGTTTTACTTGTATATGTGTGTTTGTGTAACTATTTCTGCATCGTTTTCAACCTCACTCAGGGTCTCGAGCATTAATCAAATACCATACCATGATAACAAAAAGTCTGGCACTATCTACAACTTAAGCTTGGCGGCACAGCCGTTGAGCACGAGACCAAATATGGGAAAAAAAACATGTAACTTAATGACAGGCACTCGTTTTCAATTTTATTTTTGGTACAATGAGATCATCGAAGATCCATTATTATTAAGAAAGACAAATTTTTTAGTATGACCGTAACTCTGCTACATGGTGTTATCAATACAACGTGTTTTATTTATTAATACTATACCTTAAAATAAACGCCCGTCTTTTTCTTTTGTATGTAGCAATTAAATGACAGTCGGATTCACAGAAGCATACTCAAGCAGCTCCTTATTGGTTTCAAATATGGCCATGGTTTCTTCCTTGAAAGTCAAGGACACTTCGATCCCAACCCCATCTCTTTTATCCATCAATACAATTAGATTCTTCATTCCTGTACTCTGGCACACCCACAATGGCTTTCCCCATCCGAAGTTGGTTTCATAGAAAGGAAACCTGCACCAACTGCTGCAGTTATAGTTGTCTACATCCCTTGTCATGAGGTTCCCAAACTCTCTGAAGAATTGACATGCTTCCTCCCCACTAACTCCATTTCCATATTTTATTTTAAATTCCTCAACCCCTTTCCTCAATTTGGCAACCAAGCTTTGAACATCAATGTCTACTACTTCACTTGCCTCGGTTCTCACTGAAAAGAGCCCCACAAGATTTCCCATTAAGTCATATGCCAATGGCTGCTGCACCAATATTTTCCGTATGTTCACCACGGAAGACCACTCGGATGCCCTTACAACACCCGAGTTTGATAATTGAGATGTTTCCATGGCACACTTCCAAATGAGCGCTGACACTGCTTCAATGCGCGTTGGATTTGGCACGGTGGCACTGGCAGCTCTGGACTTCAGAGCAGCAATCTTTGAGGCATGAAACACAAATCTCTTTGTTATGCACTTTTCTTCAGCAAACTCCAACGCAGGTTGAGGTGAGTTCAAGAAATCCAGTTGTGGGAAAAGAGTAGCTGCAGCACCAAATTTCTTAGGAAGCAGGGCATGATGATCAGTAGTAGTAGTGGAGCCCATTAGGGCAGTATCAGCCCAGCTTTTAATGAATGTGCTGAGTGTGTAGGCATCGGTGATGATATGTGAACTGCTGACACCAATTGCCAACCCACCGCATTCAAAGAAGTTGGCCTGGACTAGTAGAAGATAGCCTATGTCTGCTTGTGTAGATCCTATACCAGTTGGAAGCAATTTTTTAAGGATCCTGTTGATGCTCAAAATGGCCCGGCCAATATTGAGTCCAACTTAGTGATTAGATGTGCTGAGTCTTCAGCAGAGAAGAGGGCTGAGGCCCTTGGTGAAATGGGTTGGTGAGAGACCTGTAGAAGGTAAAAAGAGGAGAAGCAATCGTTAAGCTTCGGACACCGGTGTGGTGCCGGCCGAAGGCCCTCCGATGCCTAAGTCAGTTACAAGTAGTAATTCTGGCAGAGTAACAGTAAAAGTGGGAGAGTAGTTCTTTGTTTTACCTGGGTACTGTTCCCTATTTATAGGGAAGTGAAAGTGGGAGCTTTGCACAAAGTTCCAATGTGGGACTTTGTGCAAGCCGTTGTGGTGGCGACACGTGTCCTGGAGATTAGGTTTGGCAGCTGAGAGCTTCGGCAGGTGTCTGGCACCTCGGAAGTGTGTCTTCCTTCGGCATGGGAAAAGGCGTGGCTGCCTTGGTGCTAGTCGCTTTGATGCTGGGTCTGCTCGGTTCATTATGGTGTAAACAGTAGTCCCCCAAGTTCGCGGTCGAGAAGTAACTTCTGGGTTGGGAACTTGTGAGTTTTTGTAATTGTAACCGAGCATTCCAGCTTCATTGGGAGCCGCAGGGCACTCCCTAGTCCCCCAAGTTGGCAAGCTAGGAGTTGCGTCAACACATGGTAGCTGGGTACCTGGGTACTTGGGCATGTTGCAGATAGGATGGGAGCTGGGTCCCTACGGGAGCCAGACCTTCGGGGGAGCCGGGTACTTTGAAAATTTTGGAGACTCCAATTCTTTCATGGCTCCTGCCGTTCGGCAAGGGTCTAGCTCCTTTTTTTTTTTTTTTTTTTTTTTTTGGGAATGGCTGGGGCATTTGGAATTTTTGGACCCTCCAAAGCTTCTCCATGGCCCTTGCCGTTCGGCAAGGGTGTAGCCAAAATTTTTTTTTTTTTTTTTTTTTTTTTTTTAAACTTGGGAGCTAGGCCTTGAAAATTTTAGGCTTCTCCACAAACCATCCATGGCCCTTGCCGTTCGGCAAGGGTCTAGCTCAATATATACATTTTTGTGTGGAGAGGTCGGGCCATATTGAGAGGGCTTGAATTGGGCCTTCGGCAATTGGCAAGAGTTGGGCCCGAGTTGGGCTTTGGCAATTAAGAAGGGCTAGGGTTGTTGGAGGAGGGGGGTATAAAGTCCCCGTTGTGAGCCCTGCCTTGTGGGAGGAAGAGAGCAACCTTTGCGTCCACAAGTTCTTGCCGAACGGTAGGAACAATTGGAGGGTATTCGTTGAGCCGTCGAGGTTGAAAGGGTAGAGTCGGGAGTTTTGGTAGTCTTGTACACAGACCTTCGGCAAGCATCTCCGCTGGAAGGGCTTGGGTCCCTGAGGTCGTGACTTCGGGCGCCAGGTGAAGGATTTGGAGGAGATTGCACGCTGCCATGGCTTCGGCAAGGGTTGAAGACCCGGGCTGGGCCTGTGCCGAAGTGAGTCGATTGTAGGTGTTCTCTGTTTTCTCCACACGCCGCTCACCGTTCGGCAAGTGAGCTGGGCATTTTTTTGAGTAGGAGCAGATCCTTGTTGTGGCTTCGGCAAGTGGCTGGGTTTTGAGTAGGAGCAGATCGGCAGGCCGTGAGGATTGGCGAGAGGTCTGCAGGTGGCTGAGCTTCGGCAAGGTAGCTGGAGGAGCTGGGCGGTGCAACTTTGTTTGGCAGGGGCAAGTCCGTGGTGCTTCGGCAAAGGGGGCTGAGCCATCGGGAGACTCTGGGTCGGCTGCATATAGGGAGATGCAGAGAAATTATATAGAGTTAGAGGCTATAGCAAATCGGGTTCTAGCCTTGCCTCAAACGCAAGAAGTGGGTTCGAGCAACCAGGCATCACCATCAGGGTCTGTGGGTATAGCCGTGGCTTCGGTGTCAGAGGGATTAGACATCCGGGTTGGTGTCCCGTTGCCGAGGCGGAATACACTTACAGAAGCGAAATTGGCCCAGCTACGAACAGATTTTTGTGTGCCAGCCTATGTGGGCTTGAGGTTACCCACGGAGGCTGATGTAGTCAGATATCCTTCGGATGGCTCCGTGATGATTTTTACAGATATGTATCGGCATGGCTTCAGACTACCGTTTCATCCGTGGGTTCAGATGATGTTGGCCAAGTTGGGGTATGCACCGGGGCAGTATAATCCCAACTTTTGGATTCTTCTTCATGGGGTGTATATCGCCTGGTGGTTGGCTGGGTTAGGGGAGCCAACGTTTGAGCAGTTCATGTACCTGTACTCCATTTCGAAGCAACAGGGGAATTTTGGCTGGGTACAGGCCAATTGCCGAAAGGCGAAGGAGAGGGGCTATTTTATTGGACACAAGCCCACAACGCAAAAGTCCTGGAGGAACAGGTGGTGCTTGGCCTATGGGGACTGGGAATGTCCTCCAGGGAAGAGCGTTGTCCAGCACATTCCTACCCACTTCCAGTCTATAGGTCCTTGCCCCATCCCTTAAGATTGTCCAATGCCTGATTGTGTTGTTTTGGCTCCTATTTTTGGTTCTGTACTTCCTCTGTGCCAGTGTAAATGGCTAAGTAGTTTCTAACTCTTGATGCAGGTTCAGTGAAGTGGGGGCCTATCTCCAAGGAGCAAGAAGACGAAGTTGAGTGGGTGAGGGCGCAGCTATCAGAGACTGAGCGTGAGTGCGGGAACCTAGTCACGCAGAAGAATTTGTTTGAGTCCGGACTGCTACAAGGAAGTAAGTACCTGGGTTATCTTTTTGTTGTGTGCTGAGCCTTTGTAAGTTTGAGTAATAGAATTGCTTTGTTTGTTTTGACAGTGGCTGGCATCATAAGGGGGAGCACGAAGGTGGCCGTAGACATTGATGAGGCCGAGATGCAGAAGCGGCTGAGGGAGTCTCGGGCCAAGAAAGCTGAGAAAAGTGCTGAAAAACGACCCAGGGATGATGATGAGGGTCGGGTCGCGGACGTGCTGGGGAAGAGGAAGGCTTTGGAGGAGGCTCATCAGCATGTGATGGGGGCAAGGCCGAGGCTTCCGCCCTTTGATCTGCAGGCACCGCCGAAGCTACCCTTCGGCATGGAGGATGTGTTCGCTGAAGGGGTAGAGAAGGTAGACTTCGGCAGGCTACGCCAGCAGAAGAAGGAGGTCAACCTGGCTATGCACCGGCAGGAGGTGCCTTTAGTGAACGTCTTCCTGGAAGGCATGAAGAGCGACCCTGAGGCTCTGGCGAGGACTCCAGCTTCTTCCTTCATCGACCGGGCCCAAAAGACGATCCTCACCTCTGCCTATGTAAGTGTTTAGGCCCTTTTTTGAATGTATTTGTGTTGGATTATGTTTGTGTGGATTGACTAT
>NC_034012.1:8011823-8020642 GCF_000346465.2 Prunus persica | reverse complement strand
TCTAGTGTACTCTTTGGAACACTCGTTTGTTGTTTATTTTAGTTATGTATGCACATTTGTCCTTGCCAGGAGCAAGGCTGCTTTGACTTATGATATATGACTTAGTTTGATATCAATTGTGTTAAAAATGAGAACAATGTGAGTTCATGAGAATGAGCCTGAGTCAGGCATTTCATTGAAATAGATGCCGAAAGGCAGAAGGTACAAGTGGTCTAGGGTCTAGATACCTTACGTCTAACTTACAGTAAATAATCAAGACCAAAGTATTGTCCTAGGGTCTAGATATGTTTACTTGTAATAGTACTTGAGGTGGTCAGCATTCCACGGGTGAGGCAGCGTCTTGCCTGTGGAATCACGAAGCTAATAAGTGCCGGGGCGGCAGATTTTGATAATCTCGTAAGGACCTTCCCATGTAGGGCCGAGGGTACCTTCGTTAGGATTTTTGGTAGCCAAGGAAACCTTGCGCATGACCCAGTCCCCCATTTTGAAAGCACGGGGCTTGACTCGGGAGTCATAGTATTTGGCGATGCGTTGCTTGTATGCGGCATTGCGCATGCTCGATTGGTCCCGGACTTCGTCAATGAAGTCGAGGTTGAGGGCCAACTGCTCGTCATTGGCCGTGGCATCGTAAGTGGAGGTTCGGTATGTGGGCTGGCCAATCTCTACCGGAGCCACGGCCTCGGTTCCAAATGATAGGGAGAACGGCGTTTCACCCGTGGATGTGCGAAAGGTGGTGCGGTAGGACCAGAGTACTTCTGGGAGTAGTTCTGGCCAGCAGCCCTTGGCTTTGTCAAGTTTTGTCTTGAGGGTCTTCTTGATAATTTTGTTCACGGCTTCGACCTGGCCATTGGACTGAGGATGGGCTGGGGAGGCGAGACACAGACGAATCTTGAGGTTGGAACAAAATTGTTTGAATTTGGCGTTGTCAAATTGCCGGCCATTGTCGGTGACGATGGAGTTGGGGATGCCGAAGCGACATACAATGTTTTGCCACACAAAGGATTCGATGCGAGCCGCAGTGATGGTGGCCAAGGCCTCGGCCTCAGCCCACTTGGTGAAGTAGTCTACGGCCACAACTGCATACTTGACTTGGCCCTTGCCCTCTGGCATCGGTCCAATGAGATCCAGTCCCCATTGGGCAAATGGCCAAGGACTGACCATGGCCATCAGTGGTTCTGCCGGGAGTTGTGGAATGTTGGCGAATCTCTGACACTTGTCGCATTTCTGGGTGAAGGCCTGGGCGTCAGTGTGGAGTGAAGGCCAGAAGTATCCTTGGCGGATTGCCTTATGAGCTAATGAGCGTGCGCCCGAGTGGTTGTCGCAGATGCCTTCATGGATTTCTCGGAGGACATAGTGACCCTCCTCTGGAGTCAGGCATCGGAGGTAAGGAAGGCTGAAACCCCGCTTGTATAAGGAGCCGTTAATGATCAGGTACCGGGCAGAGCGATGGCGAACGCGTCGTGCTTCTGCCGGATTAGCCGGTAGTGTTTGGTTCTGTAAGAACTGGAGGATGGGGTCCATCCATGTAGGGCTGTGATCAATAGTGCAGATAAGTGGGGCTTGTGTGCTGGGCTGGGCCAAAAACTCGATGTGGATGTGTCGACCCGTTCCTTGCTCCAAGGCTGATGCCAACCTGGCTAGTGCATCGGCATGGCTATTCTCGGAGCGCGGCACGTGCTTGATAGAGTGGGCGTGGAAGGTTGCCAGCAAGTGCCGAGCGTGCTGGAGGTAGGCCGTCATAGAGGCATCCTTAGCCGTGAAGTCCTGGTTGACCTGGTGGACCACAAGTTGTGAATCGCTGAATATCTGAACTTGCCTGGCATCCATCTCTTTGGCTAATTGAAGACCAGCTAAGAGTGCTTCGTATTCGGCCTCATTGTTGGAGGCTTGGAATTTGAAGCGAAGGGCGTACTCGAGGGCAACCTTGTCTGGGGAGATGAGAACGAGGCCGGCCCCACAGCCCTGGGCATTAGAAGAGCCGTCTACGAATAAGGTCCACAGGGGCTGGGTTAGGTCGAGATTGCCTTCGGTGGGGGTTTGGTCCTGGCTGGAAGGGGGATTGGGTTCGGTTATGAGCTGGGTAGCTGCGGAAGCTTGGGGATCCGTGAATTCGGATAGGAAGTCAGCAACGGCCTGGCCCCTCATAGCCGGGCGGGGTTTGTAATGAATATCAAACTCGCCCAGTTCAATGGCCCATTTGACCAGCCTCCCAGAGGTTTCTGGGTTCTGCAACACCTGTCGGAGTGGTTGGTTGGTTAAGACATGGATGGTGTGAGCTTGGAAATATGGTCGAAGGCGTCTTGCCGAGACGACCAAGGCGAACGCCAATTTTTCGATGTCCGGGTACCGAACTTCGGCATCTTGCAATGCTTTACTAACATAATGCACTGGGTGCTCCGCGTGACCTTTTGATCGGATGAGCACAGAGCTAACAGCCGAAGCTGAGATGGAGAGATAAATCACGAGGATGTCTCCGTGCTCAGGGGTTGACAATAAAGGGGCCCGGCCCATATACTCTTTGAGCTCGCTGAAAGCCGTGTCGCATTCAGCAGTCCAGGTGATGTTTCTTTTGGTGCCTTTAAGGGCCTTGAAGAATGGGGCGCAGCGGTCAGTGGCTTTGGAGATAAATCTGGTCAGGGCTGCGACACGTCCTGTAAGGCTTTGGATATCCTTGACCGTCTTAGGTATTGTCATATCTAAGATGGCCTGGATCTTTTCTGGATTGGCCTCAATGCCCCTCTGGCTGATCATGAAGCCAAGGAATTTTCCGGAAGCCACCCCGAATGCACATTTGGTGGGGTTAAGCCTCATTTTGTATTGCTTCAGGATGGTGAACATGGCAGAGAGGTTGGGGATGTGCTGGTCAGCCGTGCGACTCTTGACTAGCATGTCATCGACATAGACCTCCATGGTATTGCCAATCAGGGGGGCAAAGAGCTGATTCACCAGACGCTGATAAGTAGCCCTGGCGTTTTTGAGGCCGAAGGGCATCACCTTATAGCAGTAGAGGCCGCGATCCGTAATGAAAGAGGTGTGGGCCTGATCTTCGGGGTGCATGAAGATCTGGTTGTAACCTGAATAAGCATCCATGAAACTAAGGAGGGCGTGGCCGGCTGTGGCGTCGACTAGCTGGTCAATGCGGGGTAGCGGGAAGCTGTCCTTTGGGCAAGCCCGATTAAGGTTGGTGTAGTCGACACACATTCGCCAGCCCTTTCTTGGCTTGCGGACCATCACGACATTGGCCAGCCATGTGGGATAGTCAACCTCCCTGATGAATCGGATACTACTCAATCGATCCACCTCCGCCTTCATGGCCTCATAGCGCTCGGGATCATAGGCTCGACGCTTCTGTCAGACTGGTCGGACGGCAGGATTGACGCTAAGCCTATGAGATATGATGTCTGGTGATATGCCAGGCATGTCATTGTAGGACCAAGCGAAGACTTCGGAGTTGAGGCGGAGGAAGGCGACCAGGTCAGAGCGAAGCTCTGGTGAGATGGAGGTGCCGATCCGGACTTGTCGATCCGGGATATCGTCATGGAGGGTAACCAGCTCCAGGTCCTCCATAGGTTCGGCCTGTGGTGCGATGGACTCCTCCCTGGGGTCTTCAGGTGGTTCTGTGCCAGCTTGAGGAGGGGCGGGAGCCTTGGTTACTGCTAGGGCTTCACTCATATGTTGGCGATTGGTGGATTTGACGGCTGAAGCGTAGCAGCTTCGGGCTCCGAGTTGGTCGCCGCGCACCGTGCCTGGGCCATTAGGAGTGGGGAACTTCAATAGCAGCATATGCGTGGAGATAAAAGCCTTCATTTGAGCCAAGGCTGGGCGGCCGAGGATGACGTTGTAGGCTGTGGGACAGTCGACGATAAGGAAGGGGGTAGTGATCGTCGTCCGCTGGGGTGCGGCCCCAATTGAGATGAGGAGATGAATGCTGCCGATGGGCTGGACCACATCACCCGAGAAGCTCACAAGGGGTGTGATGCTTCGGTCGAGTAGGTGAGGTGGGACCTGGAGTTAATTGAAGCACTCGGCAAACATCACACTGACCGAGCTGCCAGTGTCCACCAGGATACGCCCAACGTCGAAGTTAGAAATGTCAGCCCGGATAATGAGTGGATCGTCATGGGGGAGGATAACACCACGCTCCTCCTCCTCGCAGAAGGTAATGGGGGCCCAGCCAGTCCTGTGGGTCTTTGGCAATCGTCCCTGCTCGGTGCTGAAGACCTGGTGCGCATAGGTGGAGCGGACATAATGTTTGATGGAGTTGTTGGAGGTGCCAGCCAGGGTAGGACCTCCGCTGATGGTGGAGATCATGTTGATTTGTCGTTGGTGAGGGTTAGGCGGGGTTGGTATGTTGCGCACATAGTTGTCCAGCTTACCCTCCCGGATGAGTCCTTCAATGATGTTGCGCAGCGCAACACAAGACTCGGTGTCATGGCCGCTGAATTGATGAAAGCGGCAGAAGACCCCCGTGTTTGGCATAGGCTTGTTGGATGGTCTCCGAGGGGGTGGCTTGGGGATGATGGGGGCTTCACGCGCCAGGACGTTCTCATAGGTGGTGTTGAGGGTCGTAAAAACCTCAAACCTGGGCCTGGGTGCGAATGGAAGTGGGGCCCGATCACCAGGCCTGGGAGGGTTGCTTCCACTAGATTGATGGGGGTTGCCATGTCTGCCACGTTTGTGATTGCCGAAGGGATGCTGGTAGCTATCCTTCCGCTTATGTTGTTGGTTGTCCTGGGCACTCGGGGCAGGGATAGAATGCTGAGGTGGGGCTGGGGCGGGTGCTGAAGCAGGTGGAGGGTCGGCGAAAGTGTTGCGCGCCAGGTTGGCTGGGCCACGCTTGGAATTGAAGTATTCAGCTTTAGCATGGATCGCCGCCTGCTTCATCAGCTCTGCATATGTGTTCCAACTGTTGCTATGAACCAGGTAGCGGAAGTTGGACTCGCGGAGGCCGCTCTTAAAAGCGCCGAAGGTAGCGCGATCGTCAGTGTCAGGGCAGCGGGAGTACTCATGACTGAACCGAGCTGCATATTCCCGAAGGGGTTCGTCCTCAGCCTGCCTAAGCATATACAAGTCGTCGGCAGAGTATAGGCGATCAGTCTGGATCATAAAATGGTCCAGGAACGTCTGCTTGAGACTATCGAAGGAGTTGATGGTACGGGGGTGGAGCCTGTAGAACCAATTCAGGGCCGCGCCGCTGAGGGTGGAAGGGAAAAGGAGGCACATGCCTTCATCAGTGAGGCCCTTGCACCCGAGGGCAGACTGGAAGGAGTGGATATGGGTGAGAGGGTCCTCCGTGCCAGTGTAGAAAGCGATGCGGAGTGGCTGGATATCTTTCTCCTGGTGGTAGTGGAGGATGCGTTCCGTAAAGGGCCCTGGTCGTGGTTTTGCCCAGAGGGGTTGATGGCTGCGTTGTTGTTCGCTTTCCAGGCGCCGGACCTTTTCAAAGAGAAGCCTCATGGCCGGGTCGGCATGAGGAAGAGTTTCAGGCGCCAAAGGCCTGGGGGCGGGGCAGACAGAGACTGGGGATTGTTCCCAATTTTCCAGCGCCCCAGTGTGGTAATTTGGCTGGGTCTCTGAATTATAAAAGTCCCAAGTATCCGAGTCCCCGACACCTTCCTCGTCGGGTATGCGGACGGGGGCTGGCGAGGGGCCCAGGTGTGTCACCCGTGGGTCTTCGAGGTTGACAGGGATAGGGATCGGCCTTGGCTGACGGTCCGAGAGGCGATCCCTGCAATCTTGATAGATCCTGACTGGTTCATGGGGCCGGTCCCTCGGCGGGGGAACGCAAAGGGGTCGCGACTGGGTTATCTCCGGATGAAGGTGGTCTTTACCCTTGCGGAGCCTAGCTTGGGCCGAGGCACTGTGGCTGGAATGTACCGGCTGGTTCGGCTGAGTAGGCCCAACGTTCTGGGTGAGGTCTTGCTGGGCATCCTGGGTGTGAGTCCTTTCCCAGTTCCGCTTTAAAACACGGTAGTCATGTTCTAGCTCAATGTTCTTGCAATGAAGGTGCTCGTATTTTTCCGACATTTTAGTGACACTGTCGCGGAGGCGCTTCACTTCTGCCTGGAGAGTGGCATCTTCCGAAGATTTCCTTCTAGAAGTACCATCGCAGGGGGTATGGTGCTGGGTGTCGCGGCTATCCTCGGTCGGCATAGCAGAATGTGGGGTGAAGAAGAGGCGACGGGGCCTGAGGGGTGAAGGAGCCAGCTGGGCTGATAGAGAAAAAGGGGATTCAAGTGTCGAGTTCCCACAGACGGCGCCAAACTGTTGATGCTCAAAATGGCCCGGCCAATATTGAGTCCAACTTAGTGATTAGATGTGCTGAGTCTTCAGCAGAGAAGAGGGCTGAGGCCCTTGGTGAAATGGGTTGGTGAGAGACCTGTAGAAGGTAAAAAGAGGAGAAGCAATCGTTAAGCTTCGGACACCGGTGTGGTGCCGGCCGAAGGCCCTCCGATGCCTAAGTCAGTTACAAGTAGTAATTCTGGCAGAGTAACAGTAAAAGTGGGAGAGTAGTTCTTTGTTTTACCTGGGTACTGTTCCCTATTTATAGGGAAGTGAAAGTGGGAGCTTTGCACAAAGTTCCAATGTGGGACTTTGTGCAAGCCGTTGTGGTGGCGACACGTGTCCTGGAGATTAGGTTTGGCAGCTGAGAGCTTCGGCAGGTGTCTGGCACCTCGGAAGTGTCTCTTCCTTCGGCATGGGAGAAGGCGTGGCTGCCTTGGTGCTAGTCGCTTTGATGCTGGGTCTGCTCGGTTCATTATGGTGTAAACAGATCCCAAAATCAGGTTCGTCTAAAATGGTTGATATGGGACAGTTCACTCGAGCTTCAAAAAATGCAGCCCCATGATCATTGCAAGAAATTGAAACATTATATTCGAATTCGCCTGCAAAGGGGTAGAAGTGAGTTAGGGTTTCAGATAATGATGTCTTCAGAATCTTGGATCTTTCCGCAACGGAAGAATGGTGATCAATATTATTGGCCTCAACATCTCTACTATTGTTGGGGTAGAAGAGAAGTAGTGGTATATAAACATCAGGAGAAAGCTGATCAAAAACAGAGAGGTTGGTAGTTTGAAGATGTGAAGGAGTTGGAGAGGATGGTTTAATTGTTTCGTTGTGAGTGACTTCAACCTTCATCTCTGAAACCATGATGTTGTTCGAAATCCTCACCTTCATATATAACCCCAGAAAGACACAGCCTGTGCAGTTCGAAATTCAAAGTATTGAATTATTCTGTTTATTATATACATTATCTAAATTGCATGTGGTATGCCATATGCTCTACCATCCGACATTAAAGAACCTTCCTGTAGAAATCTTCAAGGATATATAATACTAATTAGTCAACTTTGAAAGCCACAAAAGCTTAATGTAAGGACAACAACATGTTCCTGTGAAATCAAGTCAACTTGTCATTAATTTATATGTACTTATTGATATATTAATAATTAGCTAAACTAGGAAAAGCATGCTGTGCTTCTGAAGTCAGCCAACTGCACCTACCCAATGTACATTTCTTTGCGATGACCTAGATGAATTTAGTATATGAATTTTTTTAAGTTGAATTCATTTAGTTTTCTGGGGCATTATTTTGATTCTTGGATTTCGATTTTGATCATTTTTATTTTTTATTTTTGTTAGGTACATTACTCTGAAATATATACACAAAGGTACGATAATATACACATATATAATGTACCTATTAATAATATATCTACAATATTGTAGCTATGTGTATATTCATGATACTGTATCTAATTAAATGACCAAATTCAAAGTCCAATCTAAGGCAAAATCATCGATTCTAAATATGATATTCTAAGCAAAGAACCTACTAGTGTAGTGGTTTGGAGCAATTGCTCATCCAGGAAAAGTTCCGGGTTCGAGTCCTAGCATTCGTGTAATGTGTGTGTGTTTTTAGTATGTTATTGTCAATTTCAATAGAAAAGGTCCTAAAAAAAAAAAAGATATTCTAATTTTCTTTTCAAATTGGAAGTCATGCAATATTTCAAAGTAGAAAAAGTCATGCGGAATGTCGAAATAGAAAAAGTCATGCCATACTTAAAAATAAAAGGGAAATAGCTTAAAATGACACCCATTTCATAATTTTAATTAAAAATACCACTCCTTCCCAATTTTTGTACAACTATCACCTATAAATATAAAATTATTGTACCTTTATTGCTATTTTCCAAAAATAAAACCCTCATCAGGTCCAGCCCTTCCGTCATCTAGGGTTTAGATTGCCAATTCCCCAATCAAAACACCACCCCAATCCTGATTCAAATTACACCAATATTTCTGTAATTCGGCGGTAAAATCATCATGGGGAAGAACGACTTCCTAACCCCAAAGGCAATTGCCAATCGGATCAAGGCCAAGGGACTTCAGAAGCTTCGATGGTACTGCCAGATGTGCCAGAAGCAATGTCGAGACGAAAACGGCTTCAAATGCCACTGCATGAGCGAAAGCCACCAGTGACAGATGCAGATCTTCGGCGAAAACTCTAATCGCATAGTCGATGGCTACTCCGAGGAGTTCGAGCAAAGTTTTCTCGATTTGATGAAACGAAGCCACCGGTTCAGCCGTATCGCCGCCACCGTGGTCTACAACGAGTACATCAAACGACCGCCACCATGTTCATATGAATTCGACTGAGTGGGCCACGTTAACCGAGTTCGTGAAGCACTTGGGGAGGACGGGTAAGTGTAAGGTTGAGGAGACGCCAAAGGGTTGGTTCATTACTTAATATCGATAGAGATTCGGAACCCTTTTCATGGAGAGGTTGAAGAACAAGAGACTCAGGCGGATATGGCTGA
>NC_034012.1:7927917-8011723 GCF_000346465.2 Prunus persica | reverse complement strand
GGGGTTGTGAGAAAAGTGATCGACAAGTATGTGGGGGAGATTGAAATGCTTGAAAGCAAGCACGTCTTGAGAGTTGACCAGGCAGAGCTGGAGACCGTGATTCCGCAAATTGGGTGCCTCGTGAAGATAGTGAATGGGGCTTACAGAGGATCAAATGCAAAGTTGCTGGCAGTGGACACAGATAAGTTTTGCGCTAAGGTGCAGATAGAGAAGGGTGTGTATGATGGTAGACTTCTTAAAGCTGTTGAGTATGAGGATATTTGTAAACTTGCCTAATGAGTTTGCTTGAAAACCTTTTTAATTGAGACTGAACTATATTTTTTTATGATTGATCATCTGCCTTTCAAATGTGTTACCTTGTTTTGAATGTCTATTTGTTACCCTGTTTTTAAAGTCTATTCTGATACTTTTGCATGTTTCTTCTGTCTCCTTGTATGTTTAGGCCTTGAAAGTTTGAACATTATTTTGTAACGTTTATCACTAAATTTTTTTACTTATATCAGTTTGTGTACAGTCATAGTAGCTTGGTTGTAAACTCATTCCTGTCTTTCAGTTATATTGTAATTAATATATTTAACTTTGTATATTATATGGAAATTCACACTGCATATAGCATCTGAATATGCAGATTCATTCATCATTGCGGACATTGTTTAGAGGACAAAATAGAAATTTCGATGCAATTGCTGGTAATTGATAACACGACATTTTTTCTAATTTGTTGCAATGGTTTATGTTTTTTATACGTTTTAGTCTGACCCAATTTTCTACAGCCCCATTCTTGTTCGTTCTATATTACCTAACATTGAAGTGTTTCTGTGTGATACGTATTCCTTCAAGAGCTGAACACATGTGGGAGCTCTCCCACTTTTGGGCACTGATGCATGAAGCAATGGATTATTTTTTTCCTTCAGGAAATTTTACTACCATTTAAGAGGTTTTATTTCTTCTCAATAGTCATTCCTGGGTAAACAAATATTTCTTGTGTGCTTTTATGGTAGGTAGTTTGGGGTTTCTTTGGTATGAATAATATGATTTCTTTTTTGGGTATATGAGACTTCTTTGACTCACTCTGTTGCCTGCATTCTTTTTCAGTTGGTTGTGGGGTTGAGTCTTCACCCAGTTGATGTCTGAGAGTAGGTGCTTGGTAATGGAAAAGTTGAAAAGCATATTAATGTGGGATGAGATACTAGGTACAGCAATAGAGGTGTTAGGATAGTTGTGTTGTGTCCTCGTCCAACTGCTGCCTCTCAAGATTGATTTTGCAAAGTTGGTATGAAAAATTCTTTATGTCAAATCATACCTGCCTATTATGTATGCCCTGGTTCTTTTGACACCAGTCTAGAGCCTCTGTGAATGGTTTTCTGCTTGTGGAAACCAACGGTTCTCATTGCACATGTATTCCATGGTTATGTTTTCAATATTTTTATGCACTGTTACACGGTTCTTTTTGCAATACATATTTTCTGTGGATGAACAAGTTGGGGATTGGCACTTGTACATCCTTTTCCATTATTATGTATTAGGGTTGAGAGAAATAGCTGTATTTACAATGGAAAGATGCACAAAGAGGCTAGTAGCTATGAGTTATTAAGTTGCTAAAGTAAGGGCGTGTGCTCATGTTCGTTCTGCCGCCGATTGAAGCCTCTTGGAGAGTTGCATCTCAATACCTTCATCATGCTTGATGTATTAGAAAAATTATAGGTTCAATTGTCATTGTAATCAGAGTAAAAGCAATTTGATAGCGTGCATGATAGTGTTCTCTCTTGCTCTGCTGCTATGAAATTCTTATTTACCGATTGGCAAAGAAGAAAACATAGTTTCGACAAAGTCAATACATCATTACAAGAACCCTAGAATACACTAGCGGAACTAGGACAAAGGCTACAGTGGGCTGTAGCCTAGGGAGGTTTTGGGGTTAAACAAAAATCAAACCTATATATTTGCCAGTTAATTTACTGTGGACCTTGCATTTTTGTACCCAATATTTGATAGCTGCCTTCTTTTGAACGAAGATTCATTGAGGGAGACAATTACTTCTCTTTTGAATATGAATCGATGTGCAACTCCAACTATCATTTCAAAGGTCAACATGAATTCATGCTAATATAAGGATGGATAACAATTGTCGTGTCCATGAGATTCGAATTCAGGATTACTTTTCAACGAAGTGGAGACTGTTATTAGACCAAATGGCCATTGACATACGATATAATAGCAATATTAGGCCAATACATGTACACTATAGAGGCAATATTAAAGCAATATAACCACAATACGATAGCAATAGTATTACAATATCACCTATAAAAATATAATTATTGTCCACTTATTGCAGATTTTTCACATGTTCAGAAATTTTGTTCTCTCTTAGCTCACTCGGCTCTCTCTCTCTGGCACATCTCTCTCTCTCTTTGGTATCTGTCTATCGCAGCTCTGTATCTCTCTCTTGGCTCTCTCTCTCTCTCTCTCTCTCTCTCTCTCTCTCTCTCTCTCTCGTGCAACTCTCTCTTTGCTCTCTTTCTGTAGCGCAGCTCTCTCTCTGTCTCTCTCTAGCTTCGTTCTGCCTCTTTCTCCCCTTATTCGCTCTCTGTCTCTTTATTCATACCTTCCTTTTTTTTGTAAATTATTTTTTAGTTGTTATTATTTTTTAAAATAATTTCTTACAATGTCTTACGATGCAATTATGATGCACCTGATTGCCTGTTTTTGAAAGGTACGTTGTTTCTTTCTCCTCCTCGTCTTCTTTTTTAATGCAATATGGCCCAAACCGTAAATCCATTGATGAGCCGTAGTCAATATACATACA
Source organism: Prunus persica (assembly GCF_000346465.2). NCBI lineage: Eukaryota > Viridiplantae > Streptophyta > Magnoliopsida > Rosales > Rosaceae > Prunus > Prunus persica. Next base: position 8,008,914 of record NC_034012.1, on the reverse strand, counting down.
CTAGAGAGGCAATATTAGGGCAATATAATGGCAATACGATAGCAATAGCATTACAATATACATGCAATACGATGGCAATATGCATACAATATGTATACAATACACATGCAATATTAGTATAATACACATGCAATAGGACAGCAATATTAAGTCAATCTACATACAATACACACACATCCAGTACATACTACAATTTAGACATGGAAAATAAATCGCCACCGAATCCTAACAATACTATCCCAAGAAGCAAAAATTATTTCTTTCATAAAACTTGACAATTCAATTGTTATTACATAGTCAACCAATCTTTGCTCTATTACATACATACTTCATACCTATAATTATAAATAATGGAGAGCTCACAAATTCTACTAATTTGATCTTAACTTCAATTTGTTCTTCGTTGTATGAGTTAGCTCTCCCTTCTTGCACATTTTCCAAGTTGTTCTGTTCTCCTCCCGTGTAGCAATATCAGCAACAACAGGTTATCTACAGATCTGAAATCATAACTGCACATGATTCTCAATTAGCAAAGAGGAAAACCATTTTCTTTTATAACTTTGGTTCTGAAATATATAACAAAATGCAAATACCTTTGCTTCTGAAAAGAAGCAAAAGTTTGTCAACCAATTCATAGTAAAAACGAAGAAACTAATGAACCTAACCAGAGAAATGCTAACCTGCAAAACCAACTCCAATACTTTAACCACATCATTAATACTTGAGATTTTCTTCTCATGGATTATGATTAGAGGATTTTCCAATTCCTATCAGCACATACACAAGTTTGAAGATAATCAGCATCAAGCAAAAAGGGACTTGAGGTGCTGCTAACTTTAACAAGCAGCCCTCTAACAGTTTTAAGACATAGTATCTTTTAAAATAAATAAAAAAATAAAAGCTTTTTTCCAATCATCAGACATCATTGGCATTACCACCACGAATTCAACTTACAGAATCTAAGGGTAATGATTGAGTGGAATGATCTATCTTGACATGCTTTCTCAATGGATCATCTGAAAAAGGAAGATGAACCAATTACTTCCTGCAAAGCATTAAAACAAGTAGAAACTAAGGCAGCAAAATCAAAATGCATCTGAGGCACAAGGCACACAATATAATCAACCTCCAACGTCTTTAAGTTGTAGTTATATCATATTATACGCAAACCCAAACAATTAACAATACAGAATAAGCTGAATATTTGAATAGGGAAAAACAAGAAACAAAATAGAAAATGGCCAGAAACACACGAGATAATGTATCTTTATTGTCTATAAAGAAATAGAAACGCTCAAGAATACAACAAATTTTACTGGTAGATAGTCGGGAATAAGAAAGTAATAGCATTTCGAAGACAATTGTTCTTCCTTTTCTCCAATGAGGGTACTTCAGAGATAGCCATGATTATGAACTCACCAAAATTATCTGATGCTGGCACTTCATGGGATCTCTTTTTGAGTGCATCCATGACAGATGCTTCACCTTGCAAAGATCCTGGATCTTGAAGTGAAAAAGAAGTAAATTATACCCCCAATCTATAGATAATTAGTACGAGATGCATGAAGAAGCAGCTCAAATTAATTCAAAAAACACCCGTCCAAAAAAGCTTGAGCTCAGACTAATTATTACATTCTTCAGCCTCAGAGTTAAAAGTGTCTCTGTTGCGCATAGTACATTGTTTATCTTACTCCATAACATGCAAAGGAGCTGACAATTCTTCGTTTTTACTATGAATTGGTTGACAAACTTTTGCTCCTTTTCAGAAGCAAAGGTATTTGCATTTTGTTATATATTTCAGAACCGAAGTTATAAAAGAAAATGGTTTTCCTCTTTGCTAATTGAGAATCATGTGCAGTTATGATTTCAGATCTGTAGATAACCTGTTGTTGCTGATATTGCTACACGGGAGGAGAACAGAACAAGTTGGAAAATGTGCAAGAAGGAGCTAACTCATACAACAAAGAACAAATTGATGAAGTTAAGATCAAATTAGTAGAATTTGTGAGCTCTCCATTATTTATAATTATAGGTAGGAAGTATGTATGTAATAGAGCAAAGATTGGTTGACTATGTAATAACAATTGAATTGTCAAGTTTTATTAAAGAAATAATTTTTGCTTCTTGGGATAGTATTGTTAGGGTTCGGTGGCGATTTATTTTCCATGTCTAAATTGTAGTCTGTAATGGATGTGTGTGTATTGTATGTAGATTGACTGAATATTGCTGTCCTATTGACTGTGTATTGTACTAATATTGCCTGTGTATTGTACTAATATTGCCTGTGTATTGTATACATATTGTATGCATATTGCCATCCTATTGCATGTATATTGTAATGCTATTGCTATCGTATTGCCATTATATTGCCCTAATATTGCCTCTCTAGTGTATGTATATTGACTACGGCTCATCAATGGATTTACGGTTTGGGCCATATTGCATTAAAAAAGAAGACGAGGAGGAGAAAGAAACAACGTACCTTTCAAAAACAGGCAATCAGGTGCATCATAATTGCATCGTAAGACATTGTAAGAAATTATTTTAAAAAATAATAACTAAAAAATAATTTACAAAAAAAGGAAGGTATGAATAAAGAGACAGAGAGTGAATAAGGGGAGAAAGAGGCAGAACGAAGCTAGAGAGAGACAGAGAGAGAGCTGCGCTACAAAAAGAGAGCAAAGAGAGAGTTGCACGAGAGAGAGAGAGAGAGAGAGAGAGAGAGAGAGCCAAGAGAGAGATACAGAGCTGCGATAGACAGATACCAAAGAGAGAGAGAGATGTGCCAGAGAGAGAGAGCCGAGTAAGCTAAGAGAGAACAAAATTTCTGAACATGTGAAAAATCTGCAATAAGTGGACAATAATTATATTTTTATAGGTGATATTGTAATACTATTGCTATCGTATTGTGGTTATATTGCTTTAATATTGCCTCTATAGTGTACATGTATTGGCCTAATATTGCTATTATATCGTATGTCAATGGCCATTTGGTCTAATAACAGTCTCCACTTCGTTGAAAAGTAATCCTGAATTCGAATCTCATGGACACGACAATTGTTATCCATCCTTATATTAGCATGAATTCATGTTGACCTTTGAAATGATAGTTGGAGTTGCACATCGATTCATATTCAAAAGGAAAGTAATTCTCTCCCTCAATGAATCTTCGTTCAAAAGAAGGCAGCTATCAAATATTGGGTACAAAAATGCAAGGTCCACAGTAAATTAATTGGCAAATATATAGGTTTGATTTTTGTTTAACCCCAAAACCTCCCTAGGCTACAGCCCACTGTAGCCTTTGTCCTAGTTCCGCTAGTGTATTCTAGGGTTCTTGTAATGATTTATTGACTTTGTCGAAACTATGTTTTCTTCTTTGCCAATCGGTAAATAAGAATTTCATAGCAGCAGAGCAAGAGAGAACACTATCATGCACGCTATCAAATTGCTTTTACTCTGATTACAATATGACAATTGAACCTATAATTTTTCTAATACATCAAGCATGATGAAGGTATTGAGATGCAACTCTCCAAGAGGCTTCAATCGGCGGCAGAACGAACATGAGCACACGCCCTTACTTTAGCAACTTAATAACTCATAGCTACTAGCCTCTTTGTGCATCTTTCCATTGTAAATACAGCTATTTCTCTCAACCATAATACATAATAATGGAAAAGGATGTACAAGTGCCAATCCCCAACTTGTTCATCCACAGAAAATATGTATTGCAAAAAGAACCGTGTAACAGTGCATAAAAATATTGGAAACATAACCATGGAATACATGTGCAATGAGAACCGTTGGTTTCCACAAGCAGAAAACCATTCACAGAGGCTCTAGACTGGTGTCAAAAGAACCAGGGCATACATAATAGGCAGGTATGATTTGACATAAAGAATTTTGCATACCAACTTTGCAAAGTCAATCTTGAGAGGCAGCAGTTGGACGAGGACACAACACAACTATCCTAACACCTCTATTGCTGTACCTAGTATCTCATCCCACATTAATATGCTTTTCAACTTTTCCATTACCAAGCACCTACTTTCAGACATCAACTGGGTGAAGACTCAACCCCACAACCAACTGAAAAAGAATGCAGGCAACAGAGTGAGTCAAAGAAGTCTCATATACCCAAAAAAGAAATCATATTATTCATACCAAAGAAACCCCAAACTACCTACCATAAAAGCACACAATAAATATTTGTTTACCCAGGAATGACTATTGAGAAGAAATAAAACCTCTTAAATGGTAGTAAAATTTCCTGAAGGAAAAAAATAATCCATTGCTTCATGCACCAGTGCCCAAAAGTGGGAGAGCTCCCACATGTGTTCAGCTCTTGAAGGAATACGTATCACACAGAAACACTTCAATGTTAGGTAATATAGAACGAACAAGAATGGGGCTGTAGAAAATTGGGTCAGACTAAAACGTATAAAAAACATAAACCATTGCAACAAATTAGAAAAAATGTCGTGTTATCAATTACCAGCAATTGCATCGAAATTTCTATTTTGTCCTCTAAACAATGTCCGCAATGATGAATGAATCTGCATATTCAGATGCTATATGCAGTGTGAATTTCCATATAAAATACAAAGTTAAATATATTAATTACAATATAACTGAAAGACAGGAATGAGTTTACAACCAAGCTACTATGACTGTACACAAACTGATATAAGTAAAAAAATTTAGTGATAAACGTTACAAAATAATGTTCAAACTTTCAAGGCCTAAACATACAAGGAGACAGAAGAAACATGCAAAAGTATCAGAATAGACTTTAAAAACAGGGTAACAAATAGACATTCAAAACAAGGTAACACATTTGAAAGGCAGATGATCAATCATAAAAAAAATATAGTTCAGTCTCAATTAAAAAGGTTTTCAAGCAAACTCATTAGGCAAGTTTACAAATATCCTCATACTCAACAGCTTTAAGAAGTCTACCATCATACACACCCTTCTCTATCTGCACCTTAGCGCAAAACTTATCTGTGTCCACTGCCAGCAACTTTGCATTTGATCCTCTGTAAGCCCCATTCACTATCTTCACGAGGCACCCAATTTGCGGAATCACGGTCTCCAGCTCTGCCTGGTCAACTCTCAAGACGTGCTTGCTTTCAAGCATTTCAATCTCCCCCACATACTTGTCGATCACTTTTCTCACAACCCCTTTTTGCTTATAGTAACCCTTGTCAGCCAATGCTTTACTCATAACTTTAACAATGATTCCTTCACATAACCAATAATCCTTCCTATTAATCCTCTCCTTCTTCTCATCCTCCCTCATCAACTCCTCCAATGCCAAGCTCCCCGCGCCACCACTACTTCCATTTTTCGTCGAATTCTTAACCTTACTCTTGTCATCATCTACCTCATCAAAAACCAATTTCGAGCTCTCCCCTTTTTCTTTCGAACCCAATTTCGAGGACCCAAGTGCAAAACCAATCTTGACCCCACTCTCCACTTTAATCCTATGGATCTCATCTTCTGAACCTTGATCAACCCCATTACCCACGGGCATCGACTGAGCAACCCTCTCAATCTGCTTCTTAATCTCTCTCTCCTGCTTCTCTTCCTCAGCCATATCCGCCCTGAGTCTCTTGTTCTTCAACCTCTCCTTGAAAAGGGTTTCCGAATCTCTATCGATATAAGTAATGAACCAACCCTTTGGCGTCTCCTCAACCTTACACTTACCCGTCCTCCCCAAGTGCTTCACGAACTCGGTTAACGTGGCCCACTCAGTCGAATTCATATGAACATGGTGGCGGTCGTTGATGTACTCGTTGTAGACCACGGTGGCGGCGATACGGCTGAACCGGTGGCTTCGTTTCATCAAATCGAGAAAACTTTGCTCGAACTCCTCGGAGTAGCCATCGACTATGCGATTAGAGTTTTCGCCGAAGATCTGCATCTGTCACTGGTGGCTTTCGCTCATGCAGTGGCATTTGAAGCCGTTTTCGTCTCGACATTGCTTCTGGCACATCTGGCAGTACCATCGAAGCTTCTGAAGTCCCTTGGCCTTGATCCGATTGGCAATTGCCTTTGGGGTTAGGAAGTCGTTCTTCCCCATGATGATTTTACCGCCGAATTACAGAAATATTGGTGTAATTTGAATCAGGATTGGGGTGGTGTTTTGATTGGGGAATTGGCAATCTAAACCCTAGATGACGGAAGGGCTGGACCTGATGAGGGTTTTATTTTTGGAAAATAGCAATAAAGGTACAATAATTTTATATTTATAGGTGATAGTTGTACAAAAATTGGGAAGGGGTGGTATTTTTAATTAAAATTATGAAATGGGTGTCATTTTAAGCTATTTCCCAAAATAAAAAAGGCACTCCATATTTCAAAATAGAAAAGTCATCCCATTCCAAATAATTTGGATCTTCAAATGCTTTTGAAAAGATTAATTTGACATATCCAACGATCCCCCATTTCAATGCCGTGACAGAGTAATTTAGCTCGTATTGGTTATTTTGTTTCAGCTCCTACCAATTTCTTCACCTTATGCATGATGCATGCATTGTTTGTGTGTGTCAAAATTGTACCAATAGTCATACAAAGAAAATATATATAAGATCAAAATCACAACACAATGTTCATTTACACCATGAGGTTTTGAAATTCCTATAAATTACAAAACTGAAATCGATTTATTAAAACAAGCTCAACCCCAAAACTTCACAAAATAAAACCCAAAACACTTTATACGGCATCAAAGTAATTTAATAATCAAAATTAAGGGACAGCTATCATTTTTTGAAATTTTTTTTTTTTGGTTTGTTTATAGAAATTAAATAGTGTATAATTTATCTATATCACTAGTGCTAAAAATGGATATATAACGAAATATCTCTAAAGGGTAATTATTCGTTTACTTTTTTTTTTTAATTAATTAGAATATAAATTGGCCTATTGTAGTGGAAAAGAGGCAGAAATCTAAAAAAATCCAGTCGTACACTTACAAAAAGGCCCTTTTTGTTCTCTTATTTTTTGGGCTTACTCATAGGAAACCCTTTATTCTTGGCGGCCTACGCAATTCTGTCCTGCTTGATCCTGATGCGTTTGATACCATTATATCATGTCATGACCAAGAAAATGATTGTTCACAAATGAGTCTCTCGACAATCTTTTGGAGCATCAATCAAACACAAATCCTGATGCTTTAGTTATAAGAGTTTTCTTTGATACCAGAGTTCGCGTCGCCACCGGAGGTTGGCGGTGTGTTTAGGAAATCTACTGGAGGGAAAGGAGAAGCTGCAACACCAAATTCTACAAGAAGCACCACAAGCCAGATTTAAAAATCAAAGGTCATGCCATATTTCAAAATAGAAAAGTCATATCCCATTCAAAATCATTTTGGATGTTCAGTGCTTTTGAAAAGGTTAATTTGACTTATCGAACTATGCTACATTTCAATGGCGTGACAAAGTAATTTACCTCGCATTGTTACAGTGAATTAATCCATCACATTCCGAGCTATAAAAGTCATGTCCTTATGATTTAAAAATCTTGGCCAAGAATCAAATAGAAAATATGAGATCAAAATCTTGGCCAGAACACGAAATACTTATGTTGTTGGGTTTAGAGTAAATCAATTAGATCGCAGAATGTGGACCAATTATATCCAACGCACAATGTGAAGGATAGATTGATACTGAAACCCAAAATTGGGTCCTGCACTGTGGTGGTTGAGAAAGACCCAAACCCAATTGTCTAGGTGGACCCAAATATAATTTAATATTTGGGCCATAATGTAAGTGCATGTGCATTTTGTAATAGAGAGGAATTAGAGGCCCAACGTCCAGGTCCTCATAATAGGGTTGGCCATCTCGACAATATTTGAAAAATCAAATGAGTTTTTTTTTCCTAAAATTTTGACATTGTAGGGTTTTTTTTATATTTTGGGCCGTATTTATGGGCATACATTTAAAAACAATGAGAGATCATCCAAAGTTAAGTAAAGCTGCATAATGAAATCCAATTTAATAATGAGAGGCAAATCAAAATGTAATAATTGAAAGCACAAGTTTTGCATTTTATATTTGGTTCAAACTTCAGTGTACAAGCATCAAAACAATGAGAGATCATCCAAAGTTAAGTAAACACGAGAGGAGGTTTCTAATTTTTTTTTTTTGGGGTACTAAATAACACTTGGATTCAAAGATGCATATTCAAGCACCTCCTTGTTGTTTTCAAATTTGGTCATGTCTTCTTCCTTCAAAGTTAAGGACGCTTCTAAGCCATCACCATCTTTTGTATCCATCAATACAATTAAATTCTTGGAATCCACATTAGGGGTGACAACCCATGATGGCTTTCCCCATCCGAAATTGGATGTGTAGAAGGGAAACCTGCACCAACTGGAGCAACTGTAGCTGTCTATATCATCCCTTATGATGAGGTTCACAACCTCCTTGAAAAGTTGACATAAACCCTCCCCACTAACTCCGTTTCTATAGTTTTCTTTAAATTCCTCAATTCCCTTCCTCAATATAGTAACCAAGCTTTGAAGATCATGATCATCTACTTCAACAATTTCTTCCCTCTGTCCTGCAACCAACCCGAAAACATTCCCCAGTAAGTCTTTACCTGCCAAGACGCTAACAAGTACTTTCCTCATGTTCACCGTTTGACACCATGCGGAGGGCATTGCCGACTCCAAGTTTGATCTTGATGCTTCAGCTGCACACTTCCAAATGAGTGCAGAGACGACTTCAACACGCGTAGGATTTGGCACAGTGGTAGTGGCAGCTTTGGACTTGAGAGCAGCAATCTTTGAGGCATCAAACACAAATCTCCTTGTTATGCACTTTTCTTTGATACCGGAGTTTGTGCTGTCACTACTAGGCGTTTGCGGTGCGTTTAGGAAATCTAGTGGTGGGAAAAGAGAAGCTGCAACACCAAATTCTGCAGGAGGCACCACACGGTCAGTAGTACTGGCTGAGCCAAGTGCTATTGCAGCCCAGCTGTTAATGAATTTGCTTAGAGTAGAAGCATCCGCGACCTTATGTGAAATGTTGACTCCGATTGCTAATCCACCACACTCAAAGAAGTTGGCCTGGACTTGTAGAAGATAGCTTGTATGACCAGATGGAAGCAGTTTCCATAGCATCCCAAGATCTGGTCTGTCCAAAATCATTGAGATGGGGCAGTTGACTTGGGCCTCAAGAAATGCAGCCCCATGGTCATTGCAACTGATTGAAATATTATGCTGGAATTCCCCTGCAAAAGGATAGAAGTGAGTGAGGGCTTCGCTTAAGGATTTCTTTAGAAGCTTGGATCTTTCAACAACCAAAGAACGGTGATGATCAATATCGTTGACCTCATCACTGCTAGTGCTGGGATAGAAGAGAAGTAGTGGGATATAAATTTGAGGAATAAGCTGATCAAAAACAGAGAGGTTGACAATTTTAAGATGGTGAGGAGTTGCAGAGGATGGTTTAATTGTTTCCTTGTGAGTTACTTCAACCTCTAGCTCTGAAGCCATAATCTTTCTCCACCCTTAAAAGTTTCAAAGCAAAAATCACCCCCATATAAAGGCGCACGCATTCACCACACAACAACAGCTCCTGTTGAATAAAAAACAAAACTTTGTTCAGTTCTTTTACATCTGTATGTATTCAATCATTTCACATTATTATATCCTTCAGTCATTCAGACCCCTTCCAGATCAAGCAGGCCGGGCCTCACTTTTTGGTGGCCAGGGCAATAACTTAAAATGGGGCCCTTTTTAGCAACAAAAAAAAAACAGAGGAAGGAAAAAACAAATTTTGCACATGTATTCTTTATGGCATAAAAATCAGTTTGGATTATTATGGCTGTAATAGACTTAATACTTCAATGCATCATGATTCATGTCTACCATCTTCATTTTAAAATGTCTGCATAGTCCAAAACAAAATGGTCAGCTTCTTCACTGGTATATTCATATAAAAATTAAGCACGCCTTATTTAAATAGTATATGATCATGTATTCTTACGGAGATCAGGCTTGCCTTTCTCGACAGTTGCCATCACACCATGTCACCAACACAAGCAGAAGAAAGACCGTTAAGCCTGTTGAAGAAATTTTCAGGAATATAGCAAGCTGGTTAGAAGCAACCGGTCGCTTGAGGGAAAAAACGACCGGTGCTTGCTGTATAAAAATGACCGGCTGGTTCGTGTGTGGGTGCGATTTTGAAGCACCTCTTCAGACATGTGGTGTGCCTCTTGATGCCTAAATGTTTGAATTATGTATATGAACGTTAGAAACACTTCATATACATGATTTAAACATAAAAACACGTTCTTTAGTAAAGAAAAGTGTCCTCATTGAAGTGGTACCTCTTGATAAAGAGGTACAATCCAAAAGATATATAGTTTCTGAAAATAAATCAATTCCTCTATAAATAGAGATGATTATACTGCAACAAATATATGAAAAATAATCCAAGAGAGATCCAAGATATCTCTAAGTTCAATCCCAACTCTTCTCCTTCTAGTTTCACAAAAGTAAAAACCTCTATATGTTATTTTATGCAGATTTAGCCTCTAGGAATCTTGAGTACCCGTGTTATAATTCTAAATTGTGTTTGGGATTATCTTTGGTTGTGCAAGAGATTGACAACATATAGTTATTAGGCTATAGGCTTCATTATATCCACAAGGCTTATTTGCTTAACTAGGCACACAAGTTGTGGGGACAAATAATGTTTGAAAGATAGTGTGTTCATACGCACTTTGAAGCATATTTCATCTTCTCATTGTCCTTGCATCTTAAACACTTCCATTAAGCCATAACCCACAGATTTTGTAAACACAAAAATTTACCAACAAAGCCGACCCTTGATTCCCTTTACATAAATTATGTAAAGATTCTTGGCACCGTTGTTCACTGTGGCAGCCACCAGCAGACCCATCGACATCCGAAACTTGTTTCTAGCAAACCTTCCACGCCTTGAAATTCAAATGAATCGAAATTAAACAAATTTATGAATTTTTAACATAAAAGGGAAGAAACCCATCAAGTTGTGATCTTTTGCACAAAGAAAAAAAAAAAAATCTCGGGTTAAAGAGGAATTAAGGGTTCACCATTTTAGTAATTTTCCTCGTGCACCATGTTTGGCTGCTGGAAAGTTTAAATCTTTGGACCAGTTGAAGCTAGAGATTGAAATGTGAAAAAACAAGATATACAAGAGAGAGAGAGAGAGAGAGAGAGAGAGAGAGAGAGAGTGATTGAGCTTGGAGAAAATTTGGCTTAAGTCCAATTGTTATGAGTGATATTGGGTGCAATCCCCGTAGATGTTGTTGTTGATGCAAGTCCGTTGACTTTTGTGCCACATAAGATAAAATGCCTTTTTTGATTTATTGATGTTTACATTTTATTTTTTATTTTTTTGTTCTAATTATGCCCCTAAATAAATAAGGTGAATTATGAATTTGTAAAATCGGTAAGTTATTGATTTGTTGGACATTAATTATCAGATTTGATTTGAATTTAATTGCAAATCTATTTATTGAATTTTAAAATTTTCCCAAGGTATACCAACCTCAAAATTTGTAATTAGAGTTCATGGAAACTTCATACCTTAACAATAGGTAGGTACCTATGCGTACACCTCTTGTGCAGGTAATTAAACCCATAAATTACCTCTAGTCCAGGTAATTAAATACATAAGTTATTACCTCTAGTCTAGGTAATTAAACCCAAAATTATGGACATACTAATTGCGTACTTGACGAGAGTCGGCTGCAATTAAAATGGGAGAGCATGTGGACTATATCCATTACATCTTAATAAATATGGACCTACATCTAAGAATCCCTAAAAACTAAGTTTGTTCCGTGTAAAAGAAGATTGGGATAACCATTTTTGTTTCTTGTTTTTTTCAATGATTGGGATAAGATAACCATAGGTCCTGGAAAGAGGAAAGCATCGCGGAAGCAAAATCCAACTCGTGCAAGTTTGGGTCTCAGGCTCGGAATCGGGCCTATGACTTGTCGTTTCGAAGAAAACGGTGAGATGAGTGCATTACACTGCTTTGCTATGATATATGAGCATTTTTAGCCAACTTCCATAATTTACTTTGACTTTTCAGCATTTAAAGTTTTAGTGATATTTTTGGAATTTTTGTTATTTCCGTTTTTGCTTCTAATTAGGTTTTCCGAGTGTGCCTAGGGTTTCTTATGCATATAAGGGACACATTAGTGTATCTCTGGATTATTATTACTACTTTTCATTATTAAACATAATATAGTACCTTGATTATCTTATGAAAATATACTAAATTATCTCTACGATAATTATCTTGATGGAGTTATTCAGAAGTTGGAGAATATGTTGAGAGATAAACTAGCACTAATTCAAAATTCAGGTTGATAATCAATGAAAGCATTATTGGTGACAGATGACAGAATATATGTAAATGTAATCGTACTTTTTACATATATAAATATTGCTAAGTCGTACAATCTGATTCTTAGTTTTATGAAAATTTTGAACTATATCCTTTGTTTATGGGTGTCCATGGCCAATACGAATATTGACTCACGATATGCCACATGAAAACAGATTAATTTTAATGATTGAACAATATTTGTTGGATATTAATTTCATCTAGATAACGCAGCATGAAATACAAAACAAAAACAACTATTAAATTGTGCCTGATGAGGAGAGACATCTACATAGATGACAAGAATAATGCTTTTTGATCTCGTCATCATGGGATTAAGGGAAAAGATGAAGGGAAAAGATTAACCCAAAAAAAAAAAGAAGACAAAATGGAAAAGAAATACATGTTGATTACATAGATGATATCATCCATGACTACACTTTTTTCTTCTTCTTTTTTTAAATGTATATATAATATATAGATGATATCATCCATGAAATACATTTTTAAAAGAAAGGATCATGTGAATTATACTCCAAAAAATACTGAATCTAAAATGAAATTCTGAAACCGTCAACCTTCTACCGATCAATTTGTTTATGTCTTCCCTACGTACATCACCTCATTTGTCTTGTTGGCACAATTGCCTGCTCGACAAGTAATATTAATCTCTCAACTGGTAAGTGAAAAACCAAAACGCAAAAACATGGGTTCTGATGGGCAGCCAAAGCTCCCTGTCTTAGATTTCTCTAAGGAAGCTGAAGCTCTGAAGCCTGGCACCAACTCATGGGTATCGGCATGCAAAGATGTTCGACAAGCACTTGAAGAGTTCGGCTGTTTTTTCGTATCGTATGACAAACTCCCTCCGGAGTTTCAAAATGGTTTTTTGGGTACTCTAAAAGAATTATTTGATCTCCCTACTCAGACCAAAATGACAAACAAATCTGAAAATCCCTCAAGTGGGTATTTTGGACAAATTCCCAGCCTTCCCCTCCATGAAGGCTTGGGCATTGAGAATGCAACAAATTTAGAGGAGACTCAAAAGTTCACAAAGCTCATGTGGCCTGGTGGAAATGATAATTTCTGGTAATATCTTCTAACTTCCTTGTAATTTTGAGTGACCATATGAAGTCCGTAGACATTACTAATTGTTTGCAAACTCTGTTTCTTTTTGTTTTTTGGTGGTGATTAAGTGAAAGTGCACATTCGTTTGCAAAAGTGGCAGAGGAGTTGGACCAAATGGTGACTAGAATGATATTTGAGAGCTATGGTATGGAGAAGTATTATGACTCCTATGTTGGGTCCGTCTCCTATCTTCTTCGACTCTTGAAAAATAGAACACCCCAAGAAAATGAGCCTAGCCTTGGCTTCGTGGCTCATACTGACAAGAGCTTCACAACCCTACTTTATCAGAATAACCAAGCCCATGGTCTGGAGGTTGAAACTAAAAGCCACGAATGGATTAGGGCTGAGTTTCCACCTTCATCCTTTCTAGTCATGGCCGGTGATGCACTAATGGTAGGTCATCGATAATTATATATTTTTTATTTTGGATATACGTATATGTATAATGATAGAATCTAGGAAAGTAAGTGATCCATGTACTTAATCAAGATCACATCAACCATCTATACTTTTTTCGGTATGTTATATTGTCAGATTGTAAATCTAAACATTCAACAAGATTTGTGTTCAAATGTGCAGTTTTTGTAAAATATATAAAATATTGCATATTACAGACCATCTTATGGTTTTTAATGTTGGTTTGTTTGTTTAGGCATGGAGCAATGACAGAATATTATCTCCCAACCATCGAGTTATTATGAATGGGAATGAAGCAAGATACTCTCTGGCGCAATTTGCATTTAGTGACGGCGAGATACATGTGCCGGAAGAGCTTGCTGATGAACAACACCCCTTACGCTACAAGTCGTTTGATCATCCTGGACTGCTAGTTTTCTTTCGCACTAATGAGAGCTATGTTTCAAACAGTGCTATAAAAGCCTATTGTGGTGTTTGAAATAAACCTTGTAGCTAATAAGAATGTTTGCTACGCTCGCGTGTGCTGTGTGTTAATTTCAAGGCTTGGTTGTGGGTTTTTTAATTGTTCAATCTGTTTCTGCATGCTATGTTACCTTCATTTTACTGATCATGTGAAAATAAAAACTATGAATAGATTGTACAAGCTTCTTAAGCTTCTCATGTTGTATGTTAATTGTCCATTTACAGATCTAAAGTACTGAAAGTCTTACTGTTTAATCAAATCATGTTATGTGGTAACGTTCAATCCATTTTATTCATTCAAATAGTGGACGGCAAAACATTGGGCCGATCCGGCCAAACAAAACCAAATTAATTTGAGCAGTTTAGTTTTATTTTTATATTAAAACAATATAATTTCAGACTGAATCGAACCAAATTGCAATTATTTTGGTTTTGTTTGGTTTGGCCTATTTGGAAATTGCCCAATCTTATCACTATTTCCTATCATATACGATCTCACACATTGATATCCATCATTTAATAACAAAAACTAAAATCTCTAACCCAATTGAATTTGCCGATATCTCTCTCTCAACATTTCTCTATCTTTGACGGTTAGAAGGTTTCTCAAAATATTGGTTAATCTATAGTATGAATCCCTATTTATATATTGTTTAGGAAGGGAAATGGGTTTTATTTGTATTGTTATGGCTTGGTTTTTTTAAGCTTTATATCTTTTTGATTATTCTGAATTTGCAATCTTAGTTGGGATGCCTACGCCAGAGTTTCTTCGATCATGCGTGATCGTTAGTGGAGGCACACTAGATCGTCTTAATTTTGATGTTAGACCACTCCGTTATTGTAATGACCCTTTTGTGACTAGTGATTTTTTTGGCTGAATTATGAATGCAATTTTAGAATTTTTATAGAGAAATAAATAAATAAAAGAAGGGAAATGACAAAAATCATTTTTGTCACTGAATAGATTGGTTTGAGGCCAACCAATTCAAACGGTGATAGTGCATTGGTTCATTATGTGGTTTGAGACCTTGAAACAAACCAAATCGTTGTGTGCCCGCACCTAAAAAACTACTAGTTTGATTGATAGTTTTATAATCAGTGGTCCTTAATTAGAGAGGGTGTAACATCTCAATCTATACAATAACCAAACGTCATCCTTTAAAATTATATCATTTTCTATTTCTTATATAGATTATGGTTGACCATCTATCATTATTGAGATTTGTTGCATGTTAAGGTTGGTATTTATCCCATACAATCTCATACTGTGTAACATCCCACATCGACCAACGGAGAGGAGATGATGTGCCTTATATGTACATGTCCGCCTCCATCTAGAACGAGGCTTTTTGGAAACTCACTGGCTTCAGAGTTATGGAAACTCCGAAGTTAAGCAAGTTGGGGCTAGAGCAATCCCAAGATGGGTGACCTACTGGGAAGTTGCTCATGAGTTCCCAGAAACAAAATCGTGAGGGCAAAGAGGGGGCCCAAATTGGACAATATCGTGCTACAGTGAAACCGATCCGGGGTGTGACATACTGTTTATTGAAACAAGATCATCAGTGTAACACCCCGACCCCAAATTTCCCCAAATTTAACCCTTATTTAATTATTTAATTATTTAAGGGTATTTTAGTCATATTTTTAACCGGAGAGAGTTTGGGACCGTGACTTGTATTTTTGGATAGGTCGTACTAAGACGAGTTCATAGACACGTAGTGGGCTCGAATCGGAGTTGTAACGAGAGATATATGGTCAAAAGAAGCCCAGTGGCATAATCGTAAATATTTCAAAATGGGATTTTTTATAAAAATCTGGTTTCTCTCTCTCTCTCTCTCTCTCTCTCTCTCTCTCTCTCTCTCTCTCCCCCGCGGGTCTCTCTCTCTCCTCTCTCTCGCGCGCGACAGCCTGCCACGTTTTGGCCAGCCGTGCTCTCCTCCGGCCACCAATGACGACGGGACCGGTACCAAAATGACCGGGCCGTCGTCCTCTTCCTACCCCAGCTAGCCCCTGCCTCCAGCCGCCGCGGTTTCGCCGGAATTTGGAGAAGAAGCGGCCGACATCGCCGGATCTTCACAGCCGCCGATCTCCCTCCTCCAGCCACCAATTCCGTCGACCCAGGTATGGATTTTGAACCTCTCGAGCTGCTCTAGCTGATGGTTGGGTAAGATTAGATCGATTCTTAGCGTAGACAACTCGAACTTCGGCCGCCGTGATCGGCCATTTTCGGCCACTTTTTGGGGTAGGTCCAAGAACAAAAGTGGCTCCAAATAGGGTGTTATACCTAGGGTAGGAATTTGGAGCCGTGGTTTTAAGATTTTCCGGTGAAGCGTTATCGCTTTGGGGACCACGCGCTGCCGGCGCGTGCGGCGGCACGTGGGCGCTGTGGAAAAAGTAGCACTGTGTTCCGATGAGATCCTTAGGTTGTCACGAGTGCGTAGGATTTCGCGGATCTCAATTCGGACGTCGTTTGACTATCGAACGGATAATCGCATATTGTGCGTTATCCGGATTCGATAGGTTGGGACCGTTAGATGGTCCCAAATTTAATATATATTAATCTAAGAATTTCTATGATTGTGTAGGAATTCACGGATTGTGAATCGGAGCCCCGGATGTTCCGAATAATAATTTAAAGTTTATATTTTATATTAACTGTCAGATCGTGCGATCGTGAGCAAATCCGACCGTCCGATCTGAACCAAACTTCTCAGGATAAGTGTCCTATACCTGGTAGAACCCATAGAGACTTTCGGATCGGAAATTGGAGGTCGTGGGTTCTGCAAGTCCGTTTGACCAGGGTTAGAGTAGTTTGACCCTTGGTTGACGGTGAGTCTCCCGGAGTAATCTTACCTTTTCAGGGGAGATTTTCGGGCGTTAGACTATTGTAGAGGGTTACACAATATTAGAATTAATATATATAATTATAATTATATATGGTTGTACAAGGGTACAACAGAGTCTAGAATGCCAGTTTGGAGTGCTATACGCACTACTTTAAGTACCTCTCCGGATTTTGGATTCACTACAAGCACCACCAAGTGAAAGTTAGGTCCCGCGTGGCGTAGGTTATCCGGCGTTGGGACAGACCCCATACGTGGCGTTGGTTGTACCGGCGTATGGGGAGATTTGCAATATGATGATCAGGTCTCACGTGGCGTAGGTTATCCGGCGTTGAGACAGGCCCCATACGTGGCGTTGGTTGTACCGGCGTATGGGGAGACATTGTGATATTGTGTTGAGGTCGCACGTGGCGTAGGTTATCCGGCGTGTTGACAGACCCCATACGTGGCGTTGGTTGTACCGGCGTATGGGGAGATTTATGATATGATGTTGAGGTCCCACATGGCGTAGGTTATCTAGCGTTGGGACAGGCCCCATACGTGGCGTTGGTTGTACCGGCGTATGGGGAGATATGTGATATGATGTGCAGGTCTCACGTGGCGTAGGTTATCCGACGTTGAGACAGGCCCCATACGTGGCGTTGGTTGTACCGGCATATGGGGAGATATAATGATAGTATGGCATGGTCGCACGTAGCGTAGGTTATCCGGCGTGTTGACAGACCCCATACATGGCGTTGGTTGTACCGGCGTATGGGGAGATTATATGTGAAATACAGAGAAATGAAATAAGGTATCGCCCAAATGTGGAATTGGGTTTTATGGAAGAACTACGTGTGGCTTGATCCCTCAAGGAGGGTACGTAGGCAGCCTAAGGTTATTAGGTGCAGCCGCAGACTAAATATTAGTCATAATTGGTATTTGAATTGTTTGGTAGTTGGTTAAGAATTTTTGGAAGGCCGAAGGCCATTTATGTGAATTGCATGAAATTATATTGTGCATGCTGCCAGTTGGGAATATTAAATGCGTTTTCATGCAGGTATAAATTTTGGAAAATGTCCAAATTATAGGGGAGACTCTGCCGAAATTTCGGCAGGAAGTCTCGGTTTTTAGTAAGTGGGCCTGGCATCGGGGTGATGTCAGGAATTCCAAAGGGTTCGTCTCGGGTTTTGGGAAAATTCGGGACGGGTCCTTTCAATCAGTCTCAAAATTCAACCTTACTGAAAGTTAGTCCCCAGGGGGATTTCAATACTGGATTGTGACAAATAGAATACCACCTCCCATCCAAAAATTGAATTCCTCTAAAATCAGGAATTTAATTTCTAATTTTACGTGGGCTCTTGAAATTCAATTTCTGATGAGAATTCCAATTTCTGATTAGCAAACACACCATAAAAGTCTTATTGTATTATCAAATCATGTTATGTGGTAACGTTCAATCCATTTTATTCATTCAAATAGAGGCCGGCAAAATATTGGGCCGAACCGGACAAACAAAACCAAACTAATTTGAGTAGTTTGGTTTTATTTTTATATTAAAACAATATAATTTCAGAATGAATCGAACCAAATTGCAATTTGTTTGGTTTTATTTGGTTTCGCGAATTTGAAAACTGCTCAATCTTATCACCATTTCCTATATAAAACCAATCCAAACGGTGATATCATTATGTGGTTTGAGACTTGAAACAAACCAAATCGTTGTGTGCCCACACCTAAAAAATTACTAGTTGTGATTGATAGTTTTATAATCAGTGGTCCTCAGAGAGAGTGTAACATCTCAATCTATCTTACAATAACCAAACGTCATCCTTTAAAATTATATCATTTTAATACTGGATGGTGACGCTAATTTGTCTCCTCTAATGGTCTGCTTTCTGCAGGTTGACCTCAAATGCAATATATTAACGGCACCCGTACAGTTTGTGACTATTTTATTTCAGTTAATTTTTAATGTATTAATACAAATAGCATCCCAGAAATAATTGATCATGTACTAATTAAAAACTTAAAGTCCCAATCAAGTATCAAAGCGTTTGCAGCTCAGTTTGCTAACAATTTTTACTATGCATTTGAGGTCTTATGTTTCGAATCACTCTACGTTCTTCGATTTAGGACAAACCACTTAGACTATAAGGGGTTTACAGCTCAATATTAATTAAAGGGTATTTATTATGCATCTTATAGGTCTTGTGTCCGAATCACTAAATTCTCGATAAAACCACTCATACTACAAGCTCTTACACACATAAACAGATTGGGTTAGTATATACTGACTAGTAGTATTAGCACAAACAGCACGAAGTGACACTATCCAAATGGAAAACAATGCGATTGACATAGCACTAACAACATAAATTTTATGATAGTATGGTTTGTGGTTACACTGCACCAAGTCTCATTATGACATCAGTGCATCAATGCAAGTTGCAACCTCTATAATATAGGTTCACCAAGTTGGTGGTTGAGAAAGACCCAATTCTCTAGGTTGACTCAAATACAATCTCATATTTGGGCCACAATGTAAGTCCATGTACAGTTTGTAATGGAGAGGAAGAATGGAAGTCCACCTCCTTTGGAGGCCCGACGTCCGGGTCCATATGGACAAAATACCTCAACTGGTTACAAAACCCAGATCACAAAGTTCATTATATGCGACCCAACAACTTCATGTTTTTTTACACTTAGCCTAGACATATATGTTTGTAAATAGAGAAACACTTCAGTTTTAATTGACCCTAGGAAATTCTAATTGTAGGGAAAGAATAAGTACATATGTACATTATAGTTTAAATGATTAGTTGTGATGCATAATGAAATTCAATCCAATTCAATCATCTAATTAGAAAACATATCAATTCGTCATCCGGATAGGGAATAGAACTAGATTGAATAAGGGGAAAATGACATTGACTTGCAAATCAGTGGTATCATGTTCAAACCTCCATGACATCTTGATACGTAGTGTGTGTGAAAAACTCCCTCTCCTTTGTAGTTTAGACTATTACTTGTATTTTAAAAAAATAAAGAAAAATGTAATAACTGAAAGCACAAGTTTTTCATTTTATATGTGTTCGACCCTCAGTGTACAAGCATGAAAACAATGAGAGATCATCAAAGGTCTAGCACTACTCATCTAAGTAAACACAAGAGGAGGAGGATTCTGTAATTTTATTTTTTGGGTTGGGGTGGGGGGTGTGTGTGTGCGGGCGGTATACTAAATTACACTTGGATTCAAAGATGCATATTCAAGCAACTCCTTATTATTTTCAAATTTGGTCATGTCTTCTTCCTTTAAAGTTAAGGACGCTTCTAAGCCATCACCATCTTTTGTATCCATCAATATAATTATATTCTTGGAATCTACACTAGAGGTGAAAACCCATGATGGCTTTCCCCATCCAAAATTGGATCCGTAGAAGGGAAACCTGCACCAACTGGTGCAACTACATCTGTCTATATCATTCCTTTTGATGAGGTTCACAATCTCCATGAAAAGTTGGCATAAGCTCTCTCCACTAACTCCATTTCTATAGTTTTCTTTAAATTCCTCAATTCCCTTCCTCAATATAGTAACCAAGCTCCGAAGATCATGATCATCCGCTTCACTAATGTCTGCTGTCTTTGCTGCAACCAACCCGACAACATTCTCTAGTATGTCTTTACCTGCCAAGGGGCTCACAAGTACTTTTCTCATGTTCACCGTTTGACACCACGCGGAGGGCCTTACTGAACCCAAGTTTGATCTTGATGCTTCCGCTGCACACTTCCAAATGAGTGCCGAAACGACTTCAACTCGCATAGGATTTGGCATGGTGGTAGTGGCAGCTTTGGACTTGAGAGCAGCAATCTTTGAGGCGTAGAACAAAAATCTCCTTGTTATACACTTCTCTTTGATACCAGAGTTTGCGCTGCCATTAGGCGTTGGCAGTCTATTTAGGAAATCTAGTGGTGGGAAAAGAGAAGCTGCAACACCATATTCTGCACGTGGCACCACATGGTTAGTAGTACTGACTGAGCCAAGTGCTATTGCAGCCCAGCTGTTAATGAATTTGCTCATAGTAGAAGCATCTGCGACCTTATGTGAAATGTTGACTCCGATTGCTAATCCACCACACTCAAAGAAGTTGGCCTGGACTTGTAGAAGATAGCTTGTATGACCAGATGGAAGCAGTTACCATAGCATCCCAAGATCTGGTTTGTCCAGAATATTTGATATGGGACAGTTGACTTGGGCATCAAAAAATGCTGCCCCATGGTCATTGGAACTGATTGAAACATTATATTGGAATTCCCCTGCTAAAGGACAGAAGTGAGTGAGGGCTTCGCGTAACGATTTCTTTAGAAGCTTGGATCTTTCAGCAACCAAAGAATGGTGATGATCAATATTTTTGACCTCGCCACTGTTATTGCTGGGATAGAAGAGAAGTAAAGGGATATAAATTTGAGGAACAAGCTGATCAAAAACGGAGAGGTTGACAGTTTTAAGGTGGTGAGGAGTTGCAGAGGATGGTTTAATTGTTTCCTTGTGAGTTACTTCAACACTTACCTCTGGAGCCATGATCGTTGTCCGCAGTTAAAGCCTCATAACAAAATCACCCCCATATAAAGGCACAGATTCACCATACAACAAAAGCTCCTGTTGAACAAAAGTCAAACTGTGTTCAGTTCATTTATATCTGTTTATGTATTCAACTGGGCTTATCTCTTTGATTTATGCTAACTAGCAAGACTTGGAAAAACATGATCATGTGCTGTCTTGTTGCACCCAATTGCACTAACCCATCACACTTTCCTTTTCAATTGGAATGAGTCAATGACCAAGACTACTTCAGTTTTAAAGTTCTTCAAGTCGTTGAGTTGAATTCATGTTTATCATTTTTAATTATCATATCCTTCCATCACTCAAACCCCAATTAGAAAAGTAATGCCATTCAAAATTGAGATTTGTCCTCTGTGCCGCCATGCCGGCTTCTAGAGACCCCTTCCAGATCATCATGCAGCAGAATAGTACACACCCAATATTAAATGTTCTTGAAAATGTTAAAACAGAGAGGTTGGAGAGGATGGTCTAATTTTTTCCTCCTGAATGATTTCAAACTTTATCTCTGAAGCCATGCTCTTAAGGCAACATATTGAAACATTATATTGGAATTCTCCTGCAAAAGGGTAGAAGTGAGTTAGGGCTTCAGATAATGATATTTTAGAAGCTTTGACCTCATTGCTATTATTTGTTGGGTTAGAGCACTTCCACCCCATTGTGCCATGGCAAAGGGTAAGGGCAAGTAAGGGTAAACACCATTCATGTGAATACTGATTTCCCTAGCAATTTTTTGATGCATTCTCATCCGTTGTCATAGTAGTAACTCAAGGACAACCACTATTTACATGATATATGAAGAGAGGAATTTGTATGGATTTTGGTGTAGGAAGTGAAGAACATGGCTAGGTATTTAAATCAAAAAATTTGGTATTTAAATTGGCCGCTAACATCAGCAGCCCAGGCAAGTCTTGCCTTCGGGCTTGCCCAGTTTTGTGGGTCCAGTTCTTGTCATAGCAACTTGTCAGATTCTCCAGCCTTTAATTTATATAATGAATTGAGGATGGGCCAAATTGGTCCTTCTTGATCTAATTGGCAAAGACAGCTGTGAAATTGAGCCTTTAATTTATCAAAATTAACTTTTCATAAAACAGAAAAGCCACACCAGCAGACTACCATGCAATAATATAGGTTGCCAGCAGTTATGCACATTAGATTATTTTGAACGAATTAAAACTTCAAGTAGGATTTTCTTCGAAGCTGTTTTTCCATGTTTTTTTCCTTTGTAAAGCCGGCTCGGCTCTATGATCAATTCACGGGGAGCAAAATGGCCATGGAAATCAAGGTAGATATCATTGAGAGGGAAACAATTAAACCATCCTCCCCAACTCCTCATCACTTGAGAAATTTTAAGCTATCTATTTTTGATCAGATGGCTATTGTAGTTTACACCCCATTCCTTCTCTTCTATCCAATTACTTGTTCTACTACCAGGGCCAGCACTAGCCACCATGCCATGGCCATGAATGAAAGACATCAGCATTTAATAAAATCATTAACTGAATTCACTCTCTTCCACCCTTTAGCAGGACGGATTAAAGGTAACGACATGATCGAATGTAATGACGATGAATTTGTCAAAGCGCAAGTCAACCGTTCCTTATCAGAGATTTTGCAACAACCAAATGCCGAGATGTTAAGACGATTGCTTCCAATTGAACTTGCGTCCAAAGAAGCAGGCACAGGCAGATTGCTTCTTGTACAAGTCAACTTGTTTGGGAGCGGTGGAATGGCAATTGGGTTGTGCATTTCACATAAGGTTGCTGATGCATCTGCAATTTGCACATTCATCCATTGTTGGTGTCAGTATGAAAATTGTATTGCCATTTCCTAGACTCTAGCATAGGTCGGGAATTAGGGTGTGAATATATTTTACTGGAAGTTTTGGCACAACACATTCAATCTCGGATTTTCGAAGTATGACTTGATTTATATGAGGAGCTTGATTTCAAGTAAATCATGACTTAATCATGCATTCATTATAGGATTCCTAGTTGGAGATATTTTCACTCAAGCACTTTTATGTTAGTCCTATTTTTATCTCTTGAGATTACTTTCTTAGTTAGACTCTATTTTGATTTAAATTAAAATATTATCTTTTCCTATTATGACTTGCACGTTGAAATAATCTCCTACTTGATTGGTCTAATTCATTTGTTTTAGTAGATATTGTTTTTCTATTAAAGATTGGTTGGTTGGCGTCTTCACTAAGAATCCAGAGTGAATCAAAACTAATATTCATAGTTGAATGGGTTAATCGTTTTATTTGTCCTTGAATTTAGACCTGATTTGCATGTGAGTACCTTCCAAAATGGTTCCCGTGGTCCTTTAACTTTAGTTTCATTAGGACAAATGGTCATGCTGTCAATTTTGTTAACTTTTCTGTTAAGTGCAGGGGCAAAATGGTATTTTTGTATCAAAATTAATTAAAATATGAATAAAAAATTAAAATTAAACTATCTCTCTCCCCCTCTATCCCGATTTCTACTCACCACAAACTTGATTTTTCTTTTTCTTTTTTGTTGGTTTTTTCTTTGATTTTCTTTGATTGTTATTTTAAAGATATGATTTTTTATTCATTTTTTTGGTTTGAATATAAAAATACCATTTTGCCCCTGCATTTAACAGAAAAAGTTAACAAAATTGACGGCAGGATCATTTGTCCAAACAAAACTAAAGTTAAAGGACCACGGGAACCATTTTGGAAATTGAGGTATTAAAATACAAATCGGGTCAAAGTTTAAGGACTAATAAAACGATTAACCCTAGTTGAATAGTATTTGGTCTCCTATTTTGACTCTTTCACAGTCCATATTGGGTTAATTTTGATAGTCATAATTGATGGTGGACTCCGATGCTTCCGTCTAACTAGGGAGAGGTAGTTTTGAATAAAAGTAGTGTGCCTCTTTTTTGACAAGTACAGCTTTTGATATTTGTGTTGAGCATATAGAATTTAATAAAAAAAACTGATATGCATATATTTGAGATAAATCATCAAGTGTTCGATGTTTACTTGGTGATTTATAAAACACTTTAATCATTCATATTGCATTCATTTGCATTGTTCGATGACTCATACGGTTGAGGGCACCAAGACCGTGGTGCGGTTTTCCTCCGGCGAGCTTGAAGCAATTGTGACCAGTATTGTGTTCAACATAAGGAGTGTTGAAGATCATTCCGTGATAGAAGTTGAGTTACGAAGAAGTCGATAAACATTATCTAGAATGTGTCTAGGATAAGTGCGTGAGCACTTCTTGTAATAATCGTTCTCTAGTGGATTTGTGTTGGACTGAGGAGTCCCGTGAATTTTCCCTAGAGATGGGGTTTTACCAAGTAAAATAATTCTCTACGTGTTCCTCTACTTTATGTTCAGCATGTTTCAGGATTGATATATCCTGCTACTGAAGTTTATTTTTCGTTTATTGATTATAATCTCGAATTAGCCTATTCCCACCCTCTAGGCATTTTTAGTCATCCTATAGGTAATTTCAATTTAGCCTTCAGTCCAGTACTGACAGCGATCCGGTAATATTGCTTCGAGAATTTGGTGCTTCATCTCTTTTTCCACCACTAGATTTCTCTAACTCATCGCAGCCACCAGCCAAGGAAGTCGTCAAAGAAAACTGCACGATAGGAAGGTATGTGATGCCTCAAAGATTGGCGTTCTCCAATCTAAAGTAGCTAGTCCAATTGTACCTAAACCAACACTAGTAGAAGCAGTTTCAGCACTCATTTGGAAATGTACAATGGAAGCATCAACTGGGTCTAGCCTTTCAAGATCATCTCTGTTTCGTCAAGCTATGAACTTGGGCAAAAGGGTTTTGCCACCTTTGCCAGAAAACTTGGCTGGAAATGTTGTGGGATTTTCCGTATCAAAAGCTGAAGAAAGGGCAATAGGTCTAAATGACTTGGTTGTTAAATTGAGGAAAGGGACTGAGGAAATGAATGAAAATTATGGCAAGAGATGGAAGAGTATAGAGAGATGATAAATTATTGCACAGACAGTTATGCCTGCACAAGTTGGTGCAGGTTTCCATTCTATGAAGTCGATTTTGGATAGGGAAAGTCATCATGGGTGAGCGTGGCTAGTATTAAACTTAAGAATATGATTCTTTTGATGGACAAAAGAGATTGCAGTGGAATAGAAGCATGGTTGACTATGAATGAAGAAAGCATGGCTTTATTTGAAAGCAATAAGTGCTAAAAGATGAATATGGTTTGAATACTTTAGGTTAATTTTATTCTTCTCCACAAGGAGATATATATAGAAGTTTACATGAGTACTTTACAAGGAAATAGATACAGTATTCAATTAGGAGAATACCTCCTAATTATGCAAGCATATGTCAACTATATAAAAATAAGAAGGTAAATCCCTTAATTAATCAAGGAATTAAATCTCCTTGATTAATTAGGAAGGCTCACGTCAAGACTCCTTCTAAAGTTGGTGCATATACGTCACCAATGCTCAACTTGGTAAGTGAGTCATAACACACTCTTCCACAGACAACTTTTATTAAGACATCCGCCAGTTGATCTTCTGATTTTACGAATAGTAAGCATTTTATCCTCAATTTTTTCTTTGATCCACTTCAACATGTTTCGATCGATCATGTTGAACTGGATTATGAGCAATATTGATAACTGACTTGTTGTCACAATGTAACTCCATTGGCTTTTCTAGTTTGAAACCTAATTCTGTCAAGAGTCTTCTGATCCATAATAATTCACACACTCCTTAAGCCATTCCTCTATATTCTGCTTCTGCACTAGACTTGGAAACCACATTCTATTTTTTACTTCGCCAAGTAACTTACCTTCAACAAATGTAAAGTAACCTAATGTAGAGCGTCTATTTGTAATGGAACTAGCCCAATCAGCATCTGTATATCCAATAACTTCAAGCTTTCTATTCTTGGAGAACATTAGTCCCTTTCTAGGGGATGACTTTAAGTACCTTAAGATCCGATTAACTGCATTCCTATGAGAAATACTAGGATAATGCATAAATTGACTAACCACACTTACAGCGTAAGCAATATCTGGTCTTGTATGTGCCAAATAAATTATTCTTCTAACTAGGTGCTGGTATTGTTCCTTATTCGTAGGCATTCGGTCCATGTCTTCATATAACTTGTGGTTCATCTTAATGGGTGTGTCAGTAGGCTTGCATCCAAGCATTCATGTTTCAATAAGAAGATCCATCACATACTTCCTTTGAGACAGAAGTATACTAGTTTTTGACCTTGATACTTCTATTCTTAGAAAGTATTTTAGAGCACCTAAATACTTCATCTCAAATTCCTGAGATAAATACTTTTGCAGTGTCTGTTGTTCTTCTGTGTCGTTCCCAGTTACAACCATGTCATCCATATACACGATTAATGCAATGATTTTTTTGCCATTGCGCTTCAAGAACAGTGTATGATATGAATTACTTTGAGTGTATCCAAAATTCTTCATAGATTTAGTGAATCTGCCAAACCATGCCCTGAGAAACTGTTTTAAACCATATAGTGATTTTCTGAGCTTGCAGACTTGATTCTTCTAGTCAGGAGCTACACTACATCCTGGTGGTAAATCCATGTAGTGACAGGACCCGTCCCGAATTTTCCAAAACTCGAGATGAATCCTGTGGAAATTCCCGACATCACCACGATATCGGGCCCATTTCTAAAACTATATCCTTTTTCCCAAAAAGGAATAAAGGCATAAGACTTTCTACCGAAATTTCGATAGAGTCTCCCTTGTAAATTGAACATTCCCCAAATTTCAACCTGCATAAAATTCGCAATTTATATCCCAACATGCAGCACGCACAATATAACTTCATGCAATTCACATAAACGACTTCCGGCCTTCAAATAACCCGAAACAAAATCGCCAGCAATGCTCTTGAATCAAATTAATGCATTAAACAATGCATATAACAAACTCAAACTTATTTATGAATGCCTACTGTAATCAACATAGAATAACTTTTTAATCAAGCCTCGTTTCCTTCCGAATTTCAAGACCAACTACAAATTCAGCAACCCACTCACTAAAACAACATAAGTAAAGTTTAGCCCGCGGCTGCACTTAGGCACTACCTTAGGCTGCCTACGTACCCTTACTGAGGGATCAAGCCACACGTAGTTCTTTCTACACACATGTCTTTCCCATAACAATCCTTTATTCATCTCCCTGGTAATCATATAATCTCCCCATACGTCGGAACATCCAACGCCACATATGGGGTCTGTCAACACGTCGGAAAACCTACGTCATGTGTGACCTAACCATCACATAATCTCCCTCATACGCCTGAACATCCAACACCACGTATGGGTCTGTCTTCACGCCGGATAACCTACGTCACGTGGAACCTAACAATCACATAATCTCCCCATACGCCGGAACATCCAACGCCACGTATGGGGTCTGTCAATATGCCTGATAACTCACGCCACGTGTGACCTAACAATCACAGGATAGTACTTACAGTGTAATCAATATCTGGGGAGGTACATAGGGTGGTGCGTATAGCACTTCAAACTGACATACTCTCAATTATCTAAACTAATAATAGAGGTATTTCCAATTTAGTGATACCAGTCTATAGTAGACTGCAACGTAATTTAATCAGGAAAATAATTTTATTTTTAGACCTAACCATCACATAAACATAAATTTCATAAAGATTCTAGAATAATTTAAATATTATTCAACGCTTGTTTTCACACAAATTTCATAAAATACTGTACCGCACAACTAGAACATTATACTTTATTTATAATCAAATAATATTAATTAATGATAAGCAACACCCTCTAAGGAAAATCCTAAATTGAATCAATTTCCAATTTAACCTCAAATAACAATTAAGATTCAATAAAAAGGTTAAATTCCGAAGGGTGAAACTACCTCGGAAGACTCACGGTCAACTGAGGGGTCCAACTACCCTAAATTGGTCAAACGGGCCCACGGGCCCACGGCCTCCAAATTCTGATCCGAAAGTTCCTATGGGTTCTACAAGGTTTAGGATACACGTTCCGCAAGTTTGGCCTCGATCGAACGGTCGAATCACTCGTGATGGCATAATCGGACGGTTATTGTAAAACATAAACTTTAAGTTATTAAATCGGAACAATCGGGGCCTCGACTCACGATCCGTGAATTCCTACACGATCCTAGAAATGCCTAGATTAACATATATTAACTTCAAGACGATCCAACGGTTCAAACCTATCAAACCCAGATAATGCACAATAGGCGAAATCCATTCGGGGTTCAAACGTCAACCAAATTGAAATCCGAGCACCCCCATGCGCTCGTGACAGCAAGGGAATCGCATCGGGACACAATGCCCATCGGCTACAGTGCCCACGAGCCACCACACGTGCCGGTAGCACGTGGGTGTCCAAAGCGATACCACTTGCCGAAAAACCTCAAAATTTCGGGCCAATACTCCTACCCTAGGTTCAGGACATCAATTAAAGACACTTTTGTTCTTGGCCTACCCCAAAAAGTGATCAAAAGTGGCAGGAATTTCATCCCGAAATTCGGCCAAATTTTGATTCGAAAATCGAACTATCAACGCTCAAAATTTATCAAATCCTACCCAACCATCAGCTAGATCATGGAAAATAGGAGAGAAAACTTACCTCACTCGCCTGAAATGGTGGCCGTAAGAGGGAGAACGAGCTCCACGAAATTTCATCAAAAACTGTCCAAACGGCCCTGTTTCGTAGCGATTTCCCGCGACCACAAGGGCGGATCGAGGTTGATATGGGCTGGGACTGGAAGAGGGAGGTGTGGTGGTTCTAACGGGACCGGCCTTGTGTGAATTGGTGGCCGGAGTTGGGAGAAATCATCATTTGAAGTTGGCTCGTCCCACTGCCCAGAGAGAAGAAATCTGGGTTTTAAAACAACTGAACTTCGAAATATTTACAGTTATATCACTGAATTTCTTTTGATCGCTATTTCTCCGTTACAATTCCGATTCGAGTCCACTACATGTCTATGGACTCATTTCGACGTGCTCTACACAACAGTACAATTGAAATTTCCAAATTCCTTACCAAACTTAAAATAACCTTTTTGCCCCTTATAATATTAAATAATATTTTAATTTCTCAAAAACCTTAATTAATTCAAATCATTTTATTTTAATGGTTATTTCAATTTATTTCCTCATTTAAATTTATTCTCTCTTACTTTAATTATTTTAACACTTTTTCGGACTGGGATGTAACAATTTCACCAAAACCTCCCCGGCCAACAAGTCAACATGTAAACCTTTTAAAATATTATAGGGGCAAAATGGTCTTTTATCTGAATAAATTAATAATTACTAATTTATTTAGGACCGGGTCGTTACACGGTGTATGAGAGGCAATTTGTCCATGATCAAATGTCATATGGTAAGTTGCTCCGGTGTCAATGATCCATGTGTTTTTCTTTGAGGAAGTATTTAAAACATAACCTTTGGTACATGTTATGGTTATAGAGGCAGAAGCTGGAGCTGGTGTAGCCGAAACAGTAGGACTTACAGGATCTGATTTGGAAGGTGTGTTGAGTGATTTGCTCATATTCTTGCGGGGAGCTTTGGAGTGGTCATACCAATCAGGGTATCCAATCAGTTTGTAACAGCCAGCACAGGTAATTGAATAATCGTGCATCGATTGGCATGCATTCTTGTATCTTCTAAGAATTTTAATCCAATGGATATTATGAAATCGATAGTTACAGAATTATAAACTGGTAATTGAATAAAGGCATAAACTCTCTAGTTGACTTGTATATCCTATTGATGATTTCAAACCTCAAGACTCAAGTGGGCTGGGATTTGCTTAGAAGCTCTTACCATTAGATTGTAGAGTAGAAATTTGACTTGTGCTTAATATAATCAAAGATCTAATACATAATCAAACTTGGTCAATCTAACAAAAACAATTCCATTATTCCAAGTTTCCAACAGTACAACTGTTGCTATTGAGCTAAAAAATAAACTAGCCGACCATTTTATTGATAACACAAATTGAAGGCATGGCAGCGAACAGCACTAATGACTAGCTAGCTCCCTTATCAGTACTCAGTAGGTGACCCTAGGATTGAGAGAAGCATATGCAAGCAGCTCCTCGTTGCTTTCAAATAAGGCCATGTTTTCTTGGCTCAGATTGACCCATGCTTCTATTCCATTACAATCTCTTTTGTCCATCAAAACAATTAGATTGTTAGCTTCAACAGGAACGTAGCTCACCCATGATGGCTTTCCCCATCCGAAATCTGTTAAAGTAATCTAGACTTCATTAATAGTCGGCTGGTAACTTTGAAATATTTGGCAGTTTGTTAGTAGTTGTGTGTTAAATTAATGGTGTGGTAGAAGTTAGTTGAATTAACTATGTTTGGTGTTAGTTGTGTTTTTAATGTGTTAGGTGGGTATTTTTAATGTGTTAGGTGGGTAGTGGCTATTATATAAAGCCACCCTTTTCTCTTCATTTGCATCAATCAAGGAAGGAACATTATCATATCTAAAATAGTGTCCCACTACTTTTCCCACTACTTTCTGCTTTTGATTATCACAAGAGAACAAGTTTCTTCTCTTACCCATTATTACTTCCACATAACCGTACCCACCACCAAAAATATCATTCTTTTATTCCATCAAAGTGGAATCAGAGCTGGAAACTCAGAATCATATGGCTTCAAACAACAACTTGTTACAGCCCCAGCTTCCAAAGTTTACAGGGAAGAATTATAGTCAATGGAGCATCCAAATGAAGGTGTTGTATGCTGCTCAAGATTTGTGGGAGTTGGTTGAAAATGGCTTTGTGGAGCCAGATGATCAAGCAGTCCTCACTCAACAACAACTCACAGAGCTGAAGGAGACACGTAAGAAGGACAAAAAGGCTTTATTCTTTATCTTTCAAGCAGTGGATGAAGCTACCTTTGAAAGAATCTCATCATGCACTACATCAAAACAGGCGTGGGACACTCTCTTTGCATCATATAAAGGAGAAGATAAAGTGAAGATGGCAAGACTGCAAACTCTAAGAGGTGAGTTTGATATGTTACGTATGAAGGAGTCAGAATCTGTTGAAGATTATTTCAATCGTGTCATTTCTCTAGTCAACCAACTGAGAATTAATGGAGAAAAAATTGAAGATCAGAGAATTGTTGAAAAAATTCTTCGAAGTATGTCCCGAAAGTTTGAATATATTGTGGTGGCAATTGAAGAATCCAAAGATCTGTCTACTTTGTCTCTTGACAGTTTAATGGGTTCTCTTCAATCCCATGAGTTACGACTGAAGCAGTTTGACTCTGGCCCTGTTGAGCAAGCTTTTCAATCTCAAGTCTCATTCAGAGGAAGTTCTAGAAGAGGAGGAGGCGGCTTTGCTCGTGGACGAGGAAGAAATAATCAAGGACGTGGCTATGCAAATGACCAGAAAGAAACTAATGATGAAGGCTCTGCACGAGATTATGGTTATTCAAGAGGAAGAGGAGATTATGGTTATCCAAGAGGAAGACGAGATTATGGTTATTCAAGAGGAAGACGATATTATGGTTTTTCAAGAGGAAGAGGAGATTATGGTGGTTATTCAAGAGGAAGAGGAAGAGAACAAGGTTCCTCTCTTTCTAATATTCAGTGCTACAATTGCAAGCAATATGGGCACATCAAGTCAACATGCAAAAACAAAACAAATGGAGGAGCCGAATCAAGCTTTTTGCATGAAAAAGCTTCTGAAAGGGAAAATGATAATGTGGTTCTACTTGCATATGCAGCTGCCAGGGAAGGAAACGTGTGTGCAGAAAAATGGTATCTTGATAGCGGATGTAGTAATCACATGACAGGCAACAAAAGTGCCTTTGTCAATTTCAAGCATACCAACAACTCAGAAGTAAGGATTGGTGATGGTGGAAAGCTAGTGGCCAAAGGATGTGGAGATATTCTTTTTCTGTCCAAGTCTGGAGAACAAAAAAGAATCTCTGATGTGTTATATGTTCCAGATTTAAATTACAATCTCCTTAGTGTGGGGCAACTTCTTCGTAAAGGCCATAATATTCAGTTCAGGGAAGACCAGTGTGTAATTAGAGACAAGTACAACTCTCTAATTACAAAGGTGCAGATGTTAGGAGACAATATGTTTTCTCTGAACATAAAGTATGAATCTTTTGCTTGCTTAAGTGCACTTATCAAGGATTCCTCATGGTTGTGGCATCTACGCTATGGGCATTTGAGTTTCAATACACTATCATTGATGGGGAAACAACATATGGTACGAGGCCTACCAACGATACAGCATCAAACACAAGTTTGTGAAGCATGTGTGCTGGGAAAACATCAGAGAAATTCGTTTCTTACAGGAAATTCTTGGAGAGCATCCCATCCTCTTGAGCTGGTGCACTCAGATGTATGCGGGCCCATGAACACAACATCAACAAGAGGTAACCGCTACTTTCTTACATTCATTGATGATTATAGCAGAAAGACATGGGTCTATTTTCTCAAATATAAATCAGAGGTGTTTGATTACTTTAAAGTTTTCAAAGCTTTGGCTGAGAAGCAAAGTGGATTTGCATTGAAAACCTTGCGGTCTGATCAAGGTGGAGAATTCTCATCCAATGTGTTCGAAAATTTTCTAAAAGAAAATGGGATTAAGCATCAGTTCACAGCTCGGTACACCCCACAGCAAAATGGTGTGGCCGAGAGAAAAAATAGGACCATTATGGAATTGGCAAGAAGCATGTTGAAGGCAAAAGCAATGCCTAATCGTTTTTGGGCAGAAGCAGTGGCATGTGCTGTATATCTCTTGAACCGTGCATCGTCCAATAGTGTGGAAGGCAAGACTCCTCAAGAAGCTTGGAGTGGCCTCAAGCCATGTATTAGTCACTTAAGGATATTTGGCAGCATTGCTTATTCTCATATTCCTGATGAAACAAGGAGAAAATTGGATGACAAATCAGAAAAGTGCATTCTTGTTGGGTATAGTGAAAAGGCCAAGGCATATAAGTTGTTTAATCCATTGACTAACAAGATTATTGTTAGTCGTGATGTCAAGTTCAATGAAGAAGAAGCATGGAATTGGAGTGAAGCTGAAAATCAAAGTCCAATACTGTTGGACATTGGCCTTGAAAATCCAGATTTAACTCCACCAACAACTCCATCATCACAGGAATCTTCATCACAAGGGTCATCATCAACTTCTTCTAGTGATAGCAGTGAGGAAGAAGAAATTTGCAGAGGACAAAGGAGATCAACAAGAGCTCATCAACCATCCACAAGGTACCCATCTAGTGATTATGTTTTGATCACTAATGGTGGCACAAATTTTGCTCTATTTGTAGATGCAGACCCAATTATGTTTGAAGAGGCTTCAAAGGATGAAAAATGGGTGAAGGCTATGGATCAAGAAATTGATTCCATTAAGAAAAATGACACATGGGAGCTGGTTGATCTTCCTCAAGGAAAGAAGCCTATAGGAGTAAAATGGGTGTATAAGACCAAGCTGAATGCTCAAGGAGAAGTTGAGAAATACAAAGCTCGCTTGGTAGCTAAAGGCTACAAGCAAAATTATGGAATTGATTACAATGAAGTTTTTGCTCCAGTTGCACGCTTTGACACCATCCGAATGGTGTTAGCTCTTGCTGCCCAAAATTGTTGGAAAGTCTTTCAAATGGACGTTAAATCAGCGTTCTTGCAAGGTTTTTTGGAAGAAGAAGTGTATGTTGCTCAACCTCCAGGTTATGTGCAGGGAAATGAAGAAACAAAAGTGTGTAGATTGAAGAAGGCTTTATATGGTTTGAAACAAGCTCCAAGAGCTTGGTACAGTCGGATTGATGCATTCTTCCAAGAGTATGGGTTTCACAAATGCCCATATGAGCATACTCTTTACACCAAGAAGAACTCTCAAGGTTGTCAAGCTAGGTGGCTGAAAAGTATTTTAGAAGAGATGGGTCAAGTTCAAGAAGGACCTACAAAGCTGTTCTGCGACAACAAA
This sequence comes from Prunus persica, assembly GCF_000346465.2. NCBI lineage: Eukaryota > Viridiplantae > Streptophyta > Magnoliopsida > Rosales > Rosaceae > Prunus > Prunus persica. The sequence goes on along the minus strand of NC_034012.1, from coordinate 7,974,092 downwards.
TCAGCTATTTGTCTTTCCAAAAATCCAATGTTTCACAGCAAGAGTAAGCATATCAAGATCAAGTTTCATTTCATCAGAGAGCTAATCAAAGATAAAGAAGTTGAGGTTCAAGATCAGCTGGCAGATTTGTTCACCAAACCGTTGAAGAAGGAGCTGCTCATCAAGATGAGAAAATGGGATTCTAATAAATCAAAGAAGAACTGGAAGTCCAAGGATAAGAAATGGGATTCTAAACCTCAAAACTATGCCAATCAAGGGGGAAAACCGAGTCAAGGAGACAAATCTGGAAAATGCAAATATTGTGAGAAGCTACACTATGGTGAGTGTTGGTTTAAAGGAAAACCAAAGTGTCATGGCTGCAATCGATTTGGTCATTTTGTCAAGGACTGTGACCAAGCAAACAAAGCAGGGAAACTTGCTAACATTGCAAATCAGGTAACAGAACCTGCCATTATGTTCTATGCATGTCATGCTGCAACAATTGGAAAGAATGTGAATATATGGTATGTTGATAGTGCATGTAGCAATCACATGACTTCCCATGAGTCCTTACTTGTAAATGTTGATAAAAGTGTGAAGTGTAAAGTCAAAATGGGGACTGGTGATCTTGTGCAGTCAATAGGCAAAGGGACTTTGGCTATAGAAATGAAGGGTGTGACTAGATATATCAAAGAAGTCATGATTGTACCGGGTTTGGATGAAAATTTGCTAAGTGTAGGTCAAATGATAGAACATGGACATTGGCTTGTATTTGGTGATAATGCAGTTGATATTTATGGAGATAGGCGGCTGGAAGATTGCATTGCAAGAGTGCCAATGAAGGGAAACAGATGTTTTCCTTTAAATCTAGACTATGTCAATCCTCCTATGGCAAATAGAGCAACATTTGGAGAAACATCCTGGCTGTGGCACAGAAGATTTGGGCACCTAAACTATATTAGTTTGAAGCTGTTACAAGAGAAAGATATGGTTCAGGGACTGCCTAATCTACAAGAATATGAGAAGGTTTGCTCGGGTTGTGATGTAAGCAAGAATCACAGAAGTTCATTTGATAAGGAAAGAGCTTGGAGAGCCTCTCAACCACTAGAACTGATTCACTCAGATATATGTGGTCCAATGCAGACCATCACTCTTGGAGGGAATAGATATTTCCTCACCTTCATTGATGACCACACTAGAATGTGTTGGGTGTTCTTCTTGCAGCATAAGTCTCAAGCATTCAACATATTCAAAAGGTTCAAAAGCATGGTTGAGCTACAAAGTGGTTATCAAATTAAGAAGCTAAGAAGTGATAGAGGTGGAGAATATACATCTTTGGATTTTTCAAAGTTTTGTGAAGAGGTGGGATTAGAAAGGCAACTGATAGTAGCCTACTCTCCACAACAGAATGGAGTTGCAGAGAGAAAGAATCGTACTGTGATGGAAATGGCAAGAGCCATGATGCATGAGAAGAAAATCCCTTTGAAGTTTTGGGCAGAAGCTGTCAATACAGCTGTATATCTACAAAATAGAAGCCCTACAAGTGCACTGGACAATTCCACTCCATTTGAGAAGTTTAGTGGAAGAAAACCAGGTGTCAAGCATTTGAGAATATTTGGTTCTCTATGCTATATTCACATCCCCACACAGAAAAGGCACAAGCTGGAAGAAACAGGTGAGAAGGGAGTATTTGTAGGATATGGAGTATGTGAAAAGGGGTATAGAGTACTCAACCTGAGAACTCAAAAGATTGAGCTGTCTAGGAGTGTTATTTTTGATGAAGAAGCAATGTGGAATTGGGAAACAAATGAGGCATTGCAAATTCCTATGTCTTGGGGTGATGAAGCAAGTTCAACAGTATCGGATTTGGATTCAGAACCAAATCTGTTACAGCAACAGATTGTGCAGTCTCCTATGGAAACACAAACATGTAGTGATTTGCATGCTACTCAAGATTCAGCTCTACTTGAAACTTATGATAACACCCCAAAGAAATGGAAGAGTTTGAGTGAAGTGTATGCTCAATGCAAGATGAGCATCATTGAACCTGAAAATTTTGAAGAAGCAATCAAAGATGAAGCTTGGAGGAAGGCTATGACTGAGGAGATACTTATGATAGAGAAAAACTCCACTTGGGAATTGGTTGATAGGCCAAGTAGTAAACCAATTGTGGGAGTGAAGTGGATATTCAAAACTAAGCTCAATCTTGATGGCTCCATTCAAAAACATAAAGCAAGGCTTGTTGCCAAGGGATACACACAAAAACCAGGGATTGATTTCAATGAAACCTTTGCTCCGGTGGCAAGGTTAGACACCATTAGAACCCTCATAGCTCTTGCTGCACAGAAAGGCTGGAAACTATGGCAATTGGATGTCAAATCAGCCTTCTTAAATGGTGTCCTTGAAGAAGAAGTTTATGTTGATCAACCAGATGGTTTTGTGGTTAAAGGTGATGAGGATAAAGTGTATAGGTTAAGAAAAGCTCTCTATGGGTTGAAGCAGGCTCCAAGGGCCTGGTATAGTGAAATCGACACCTACTTGAATCAGTGTGGTTTTCACAAAAGTCCAAGTGAAGCAACTCTCTATGTGAGAACCAAGGAAGGTGTGGGAACACTAATAGTGTCAATCTATGTAGATGACATAGTGTATACAGGAAGTAGTGATGAAATGGTGAAAGAATTCAAAGCTGAAATGATGTGCAAGTATGAGATGTCTGACTTGGGTTTACTCCACCATTTTCTTGGTATGGGAGTAACACAAACTGAAGGGAGCATCTTCATTCACCAAAAGAAGTATGCACTCACTCTCTTGGATAAGTTTGGACTCAAAGACTGCAAGTCAGTAAGCACTCCATTAGTGGCTACTGATAAATTGAAAAGAGAGGATGGAAGTGAAGCTGCAGATGAAAGTTTGTTCAGAAAAATTGTAGGTAGCCTGCTGTATCTCACTGCAAACAGGCCAGATATCATGTTCTCTGCCAGCCTGCTTGCAAGATTCATGCAAAACCCTTCTAAGATGCACTATGGGGCAGCTAAAAGGGTTCTAAGGTACATACAAGGCACAATTGATTATGGAATTGAGTATGTGACTGGAAAATCTGCACTCTTAGTAGGTTACTGTGACAGTGACTGGAGTGGATCTGAGGAAGATATGAAAAGCACTTCTGGATATGCGTTTTCATTTGGAAGTGGTGTTTTTTCGTGGGCATCAGTCAAACAACACAGTGTGGCTTTTTCTACTGCAGAGGTAGAGTATGTGAGTGCAGCAGAAGCTACATCACAAGCCATTTGGCTCAGGTTTGTTCTTGAAGATTTTGGGGAAGAACAGACCACTGCAACAACTGTGTTTTGTGACAACACTTCAGCCATAGCAATGGCTAAAAATCCAGTTTTTCATCAACGGAGCAAGCACATTAAAAGGAAGTTTCATTTTATTAGAGAAGCAATACAAGAAGAAGTGATTGAACTGCTCTACTGCAAGGGAGAAGAGCAGATTGCTGATATTTTCACCAAAGCACTTCCCAAAGACAGGTTCGGCTATTTGAGGAGAATGCTTGGAGTGAAATCAGCTAGCACTTTAGAAGGGAGTGTTAAAATGTAAACTGCCTAGCTAATTTCAGATTAGTTAGTAAGCTCTAAGTCAGCTTATATTTAATCTGTTTTAAGCCTTGTGTTAGCTGAGCACCTTGAGCTTATATGCCAGGTGCAATGCTTGAGTCAGTTTCTATTCCTAGCTGTCCTAAAAGCTGTGTATTGCCATGTGTCATATTCACATTGGCTTACTTTTACAAACGGTTAGATGAATTGGCTGATGTAAGAGAACATGCTATTGTCATGAGGGAATATAGGCTCTGCTGCAACGGTTATGCAGAGTAAGCATTTTTGTTATTACAATCTTTACTTCTCAGCTCTCTCTCTTTCAGTACCTTCTTAGCTCCCTTAGAAATCCAAAGTTTCAACAACGTCCCACTCCTTCTCTGCTATCCCAATATTACCACTGTTACTATTAGTAAGGTCACTACTAGCGATCATGAGTCATGACCAAGCCATGGCCATGAATGAAAGATGTCAGCATCTCATTCAGACATATCCAAAGCTCTCACTCACTTCTACCCTTTAGCAGGGAGATTTACTGAAGGCAATGCCACGATGGAATGCAACGATGACGGAGCTGAATTCATCAAAGCCCGAGTAACTGTTCCTTATCAGAGGTTTTGCAACCCCCAGATATCCAGATGTCAAACCAATTCCTTCCAACTGAAACTGAATCCAAGTTAGCAGCTGCTGCAGGCGCAAGCCCATTGTTGCTTGTGCAAGTCAACGTGTTTGAGTGTGGTGGAATTGCACTTGGGTTCCGAATTTCACATAAGATTGCTGATGGCTCCACAGTATGCACATTCATCAAATGTTTGGCCACAACAGCCCTTCAGTCCCGCAACAGCGATCAGGTACTAGCGCTTGCAGAATTTGGTGCTGCATCTCTTTTTCCACCACTAGATTTCTCTAACTCATCACAGCCGGTACCAAGCAAGAAATTCGTCAAAGCACAAAAGTGCATAACAAGGAGGTATGCGTGTTTGATGCGTCAAAAATTTCTGCTCTACAATCTAATGTAGCCAGTTCAGTTGTTCCCAAACCTACACGTGTGGAAGCGGTTTCAGCATCGGGATCAAACTTGGGTATGTCTCTAAGGCCATCTGTGCTCTGTCACGCTGTAAACTTGCGTACGTCTCTAAGGCCATCTGTGCTCCGTCACGCTGTAAACTTGCGTAAAAGGGTCACCCGCTCTTGCCAGAAAACTTTGCTGGGAAAGTTGTGGGTCACTTTACATCAAGGGCTGAAGAGAGTTTGATAGATCTAAAAGACTTGGCTGCTAAAATCAGGAAAGGGAGTGAACAAATGAAAGAAAAATATGCTGCAAAAGTAGGATTTGATTCTAAGGAGACATGTCAAGAGTTAAAAGACTACTACAGAGACCTGATAGATAAGGACGACATAGACAACTATAACTGCACAAGCTGGTTTAGGTTTACTTTCTACGAAACTGATTTTGGATGGGGAAAGCCGGCATGGGTGTGCTTCGCTAGTTTCCCGATTAAGAATGTAATTGTTTTGATGGACAAAAGATATAGCAATGGAATTGAAACATGGTTGACTATGAGCAAAGAATGCATGGCCTTGTTTGAGAGCAACTCGGAGCTGCTTGCATATGCTTCTGCAAATCCAAGTGTCACCTGGTGACATAGAGCCTCCTCCAACCCTTCCCTTAATTTGTCTATTTAAAATACCCAATTTTTTCAAATAATACCCGATGACTAGAATCCAACTAAGCAAGTTACCTAATATAACTTAAAATATGATTTATTGTATTTTTCGGATTCCAAAACTACCCCTATTTATAAGTTAATGTGTTATGGGGGATGTAACTAATGACACACGTTGAATTTGGAAAGATCTGTAATGGATGTAGGAATTAATTTAGAAACTTATTTGAAATTAAATATTAATTAAACAGTAACTTATTAGTAATCTGTAGGTGATTAACGTTTTGGTTTATTTAATAAAAAAAAATTATGTTGTTTTCCTTTTATGAATTATATGACTAGTAATCTATTTTATTATAGTTTTATGAATAATAGTGTACATTCTAATGATGTTGAAAAGTAATTTGATAATCTATTTATTGTTTTTTTTAAATGAACCTATTTTTTCTCTAAATAATGTACCTATTTTTTTCTCTAATAATGTATACCTAGTACAACAATTTACCTAGTATAATGAACTAATTTTTTTCTTCTAATTAATGTACCTATTCTTTTCTCTATAAAAAAATGTGCATAAATTTACATTATACAACATACCTATTTTCATTAAATTATTGTGTACCTATTTTTAATTTATGAAAAATGTACCGAAATTTCAATTACAAAGTAACTGACCTAGTTATTTTTTTTTTAATTTAATTTTTTGGTAAATAATATACCTATATTTTTATACGTATATATTTATATTTATATTTTATATGTACATTATTGGATATGTAATTTACAATTATTTATTTATTTATTTGCAATTTTAAGGGGCGATATGTTAGAGGGAATGGCAACCAAAAGAAATGGAGTGATTGATATGTTATTAATAGGGAGTTTTAATTACAATTATGGCAGTTAATGAAATGCTTGGAATAAATTATAAATAAAATATGAAGTCTGAAGGCAGCGATGTAAAAACATATACTACGACTTCTTATATCCTACTAGTCATTTAAGTTTGAAATTGGGTTTTACACATAGATTTATAGAATGATGGGTATATGTCTAGGAAATAAAAATTGTAGGGACCTATATTGGATAAGCCCTAAAATGGTAGGGTTTTGGGTTTTGAGTTTTGATGAGAGCTTAATTGTTGTCTTGGTGCATAGGATGATCTTGTCTTTGTAATGTGGTTTAAAAATGTGATCCTTTATGATCGTTTTAGATGCTTTGGATCTTTCACATCCAAGGAATATTAGTGATCAACTGACCTCACTATAACCAGAACAGAAGACAAAAAATTTAGAGAATATATTTGCACTATATCAATTTAGATTAATCGGTGGTTTGCAACATCACTACAACACCCATGTGTCATTAAATGAGTTTTACTTTTAGGATTTGAGGAGTGGATAGATTAAATCACACTCATCCAACACTATCGTGATGCTCATGATCATGACCAATTATTGGTAGTGACCAACTCTATTCTCAAAATTTTAAAGAGGTTGGTAATGTTACGTAAATAATGTACAAAGGTTTCCACTTGGTCCTCCACAGTATGGCAATGTTAGGTAAATAATCACAGTTTGACGAATTCGTACTATAATGGAAAATACTTGCATCATGCCCATGTAAGTAGGAACTAGTACTCCTGTCAATCACAGTTTGAAATGTGTACAAATTTTATTTCTCTGTATGTGTGTTTTTAATGAATTATTTTATATGTGTCAAACGGTGATTAATTTACATGAAGGAGGCAAGCAATGTCCTAATCTTATTGCTCGTAAACGTACCTGCATACAATTTATGATAATGGCCTACTGGCTAAGAGTTTTCTTTTCACAATGTCAAAAAGAAAACTACCAGCATAGGTATTTTCGGTAGTGATCAGCCAAGCAACTGCTAGGGACTGCTACCTAATTGCTCCAGTAATGAACTCAACTGTCCAGTTGACTTAATTGTATCCCAGTACAATTGGATAATCAACTACAAAACTCCACAAAAGTAGGTAGTTCTGTTAGATTGTAGGGGAAACAAAGTGATTTTATTAGATTTGGAGGAGAATAGTACATGGCTTGGTATAGGATAATTGGCCTCCTTAGCATATTGGCTTATTGGCCATTACACTTGGTTTAGAATAGTTTGGGCTATTTGGCCCTTCACTTAGATTGGTGAGCTTATTGGCTCTCAACATAGCTTTCTTTGGGTAGCTCTTGGCTCCATTAGTTTGGGAGTTCTTTTTTATAGACTCCCCATATGACTTGGGTTGGGTAGCTTTTTTGCTCCCTAATAGTTTGGGAGTTGCCTTGTTTACTCCCACATAGATTGGGAGTTGATTGGTTCACTCCACTTTGCTTGGGAAGGCTACAAGTCCTTTTATAGATGAGAGTAGCCGACATCACCAAGTCCACCGACTTGGTTTCTTTTACTCCAGCCACAAGTGTGTGGCTTAGGCCTCATCATTTGGGCCGTGGGCTCATGGACCGATGGGGGCCCGCTCGGTTCATCGGAAAAAAGCTTGGCCCGGCCCGCCTTGGACTGGGCTAGACTTGGGCTTGGGTGTCTGAAGTCAGGCCCAGCCCAGTTAAGCCCAAGAAAGTCCGGCTCGGCCCGCCCACAAAAGCCAGGCCCATTAGGCTCGCATACATATATAATTATGTATAAATAAGAGTTTAGGATTAGGATTATATCACTTAAATCACATATATAATTTGTTTCATTTCATTTACTTTTCTTTACTCATTCCAAGTTTATAAGTGGATGATTAGCACATTAATTTGTGTCAATTATTAATACAACAATTATATATATATATATATATAAATAAGATAAACAACATATCATATCACCAAATATAATCATATCACGAAACATAATCGCACCACCAAATATAATCATGCTCACATCACCAAACATTTGCATATTTATTCATACCATCCTTTAAAAAAAATATTTTTTTGATACTTATTATTTTTTAAAAATTATTTCTTAAAATGTATTACGGTCTAATTATGTAATAACCTCAAAAATAATACTTGGTTTTATTATTTTTGTGGAAAATCTTATTAAGTGGTATGACTTTATTGGGTGTTTTATGAATTCGGTTTGATGTGAAAATATTGGAATTAAGTGAGTTTAATCTCAAATTTGGACTAAAATGCCCTTATGATTAAGTTTATGGTTTTTTTCGAATGAAGTAGGCCCGTTTCGGCCCGGCCTGGCCTGATGGGCTTTCTCAAGCCCGGTCTATGGGTCGGGCTTGGGCTTTGAATTTTCTAAAAAAAACCAGCCCGATATTTTCTCTTTCCTCTTTAAAGTCCGGCCCAGCTCAAGCCCATTAAATTTGGGTCGAGCTAGCCCGGCCCGGCCCATTGACGAGCCCTAGTGTGGCCTATACTAGAAACTTCTATATTTTACAATATTATTTTTGTGGCTGTTGTTTAGCCATCATGCTCCACCTCCTTATTCTTTTCTCCAATACTCTAGGTTCTTCACCAATAATGATTCTTCTAGAACCTTTTGGATTTTTTTGTCGCAAATGGGCATTAGTATTTTCAACATTCTTCAATGTAGAATGCTGGCCTTTTCAAAGGCAGTTCTTCAATGTAGAATGCTGCCCTCTCAAGAGATTAAAAGAAAACTGCTAGTATATGGATTTTCGGTAGTGATTAGCCATAATAGCCAAGCAATTGCTAGGGACTGCTACCTATATAGCACAGCCGCCTAATTGCCCCTGAACTTAACTCAACCGTCCAGTTGTCTTAATTGTATCCCAGTACAATTGGATAATAAACTACAAAATTCAACAAAAGTAGGTAGGTAGGCAGGCCATGTCGCGGTCTAATATTCATGACATTATTTTCCACACTTAACAGAATCTACTATCAAGATATGGCCACAGAGCATCAAGTTTGAAATCTTTGAGAGGCAGCCAGTAGTGGGGCTTTTGCCTACAAAGTAGTTCTAGTTATATTCAATTCAATGTAGAACCCGATTATAAGGTAGACCAGCCCCCTTGTTCCAATTCACAGTTTGTGCTTCCATCACTTGAAATCAAGGTTGAGTAAAATGGCCACAGAAATCAAGGTTGAAATCATCCAGAGGCAAACAGTTAAACCATCCTCCCCAACTCCTCATCACCTTAGAAATTATAAGCTCTCTATTTTGGATCAGATGGCCCTTCAAACCTATATCCCAATCCTTTTCTTCTATCCCAATGCTGCTGACACTACTAGCAACAATGTCATGGCCACCAATGAAAGATGTCGGCATCTAATGCAATCCTTAGCTAAAACTCTCACTCACTTCTATCCTTTGGCAGGAAGAATCAAAGGTGACACCGTGATTGAATGTAACGATGATGGAGCTGAGTTTGTGGAATCCCGAGTCAAGTGTTCCTTATCGGAGATTTTTGAACACCCAGATGCCGAGATGTTAAGACGATTCCTACCAGTTGAACCCGAGTCTAGAGAAGCGGGCACCGGCACGTTGCTTCTTGTTCAAGTCAACTTGTTTGAGTGTGGTGGAATGGCAATTGGGTTTAGCATTTCTCATAAGTTCGGTGATGCCACAACATTAAGCACATTCATCAATTGTTGGACTGCAGCTGCCCATGATCAGTCAAATATGTTAATGCTTCCCAAATTTGGTGCTGCATCTCTGTTTTCTCCACTAAATTTCTCTAACTCAGAGCCACTGCCATCCGTGGAAGTCAGTAAGGAAAAGTTCATAACAAGGAGGTTTGTGTTCGAGGCCTCAAAGATTGCTGCTCTCCAATCTAAGGTAACCAGCACAGTTGTGCCCAAACCAACAAGAGTAGAAGCAGCTTCAGCACTCATTTGGAAATGCAAAATTGAAGCATCATCCCGATCATCATCAAACACGTTGGGGACTAACCTAATAAGGCCATCAGTCTTCTCTCACTCTGTGAACGTGCGTAAAATGGCAGTGCCACCCTTGCCAGAAAACTTGGTTGGGAATCTAGTAGATTTTTCGACAACCAACTATTCTCACTCTGGAGAGAATTCCACTGTGATAGATTTGAAAGGCTTGGTGGCAAAAATCAGGGGAGGACTTGAAGAAAAAAAAGAACGTTATGCTGCAGTAGTAGTAATTGATTCTAACGAAGCATGGCAAAACATGAAATGGTACATAAACCTGATGAAAAATGATAACATAGACAAGTTTATCTGCTCAAGTTGGTGTAGGTTTCCATTTTATGAAGCCGATTTCGGGTGGGGAAAGCCATCATGGGTGAGCTACGTTGCTGTTGCAATTAACAATGTAACTGTTTTGATGGACAAAAGAGATGACAATGGAATAGAAGCATGGGTGACTCTGAGCCAAGAGAACATGGCCTTATTTGAAAGCAACAAGGAGCTGCTTGAATATGCTTCTCTGAACCCTAGGGTCACCAACTGAGTACTGCTAATAAGAGAGCTAGCCATTAGTACCGTCCTCCTCTGCCATGGTTGTGATATCAATAAAATGGTAGGCTAGCTTTTGATAGCTTGCTTATTTTCTAGCTCAATAAAACAGTGGAATTGTTGGAAACTTGGAGTCAAGTGAATGTTCGATCTAAGAGTTGAACAAGTTTGAATGATTGATTATCTATTAGCATTAATGGAATCAATTGTGAGATCTATGGTTGTACTCTACACTCTAGTGTAGCCAGTTCAGTTGTTCCCTACTCGTGTGGAAGCGGTTTTTATCAATTCAAAAGTCATTAACCCTTTTTTAAGAAAATAAAATAAAATAATCGAGGGTTTACCCAACCCAACTCTAACCCCACTCATCTCTCACACCATTATACCATTGTTTGTGCAAATAATCTCACGAGAGAATATACCGGGCGCCCGGAGCGGTGTGTGGTGGCCAGAGCCGTGTGGAGAAAATATGGAAAGTGGAGAGGGAGAGAGAGCTTCAGGTATTTTTCTCGGGTATTAGGAGTATGTTTAGATGTACCTTGAATGATGAATGAGGTCATCTATTTATAGGAGCCTCGGGGCTAGGGTTTTGTAGAGAATATGCTGAGTTTATTCTCTACTCAAATTCGTAGGGATCGAGTCGGACTTAGATAATATCTGAATTAAATGATATTATCTCCTTTTATGAAGATAATATCTGAATTAATGATATTATCTCCTTTTATGAAGATAATATCTGAATTAATGATATTATCTTCTCTTTATTAGGATAATATCCGAATTAATGATATTATCTTATTAAATAAAGATAATATCATATTAATTAAGATATTTATCCCAATTAATTAATTAGCCAGATAAACTGGTTCAATTAATTAATTTAAGAGATAATCTTCTTTTCCACGTGGCGTGCTGTGATTGGAGACGAAAATATTTGCTCCCACAACCATGTCAGGAGGAGCTCCTCCTAAACGAGTCACAGTTTCATGTCCCTTTGGTGCGATTTGTGGTTTGGGTTTCAGAGAAAACCAGAGTGTTGTTTCTTGAATAAAAAAATAAACGAATGAATTATACCAAAAGGATATGAAACTGTGAATCGTTTTCAGCAGTAGAACATTCAGCGGGAATATTTTCAGCCGTGGTGGTGTGGGTTGGTGGTGCTCTGAAAAGGATAAGGGGATGTGACATTTGACACATCATTTTAGATTCAAATTTGGTGTACAAATACTCAAAAGTAATTAGCGTTTAAACTGTATGTTTGTTCTTCACTCAAGGATAAATATATATATATATATATATATATTACATACAGAGTGGGTACAAATAGGAAATATATACAAAATCTCCTAATTCTACTCAAATTAGATAATTACAATATAATACAAATTCTATTCCTAATAGTAACGTTGACTTTGACTCACGCCAACACTCTCCCTCAAGTTGGTGCTTAGATACTGGTAATACCCAACTTGTCAAGTGAGTCTTCAAATCGGCGCTTTGACACGGCATCGGTCAACATATCTGCAAGTCCGAAAAAGGCATAAAAGGTATAGAAATTAACTTATGCTCCAGCTTCTCCTTAATGAAATGCTGATCAACTTCTACATGCTTAGTTCAATCATGTTGCACTGAATTGTTAGCAATTTCAAATGCGAACTAACTATCACAGTGGAGCTTTGTAGCAACATCCAGTCTAAACCCAATTTCAACAAGTAACTACCTCAACCATAGTATTTCACAAACCCCTTGCGCAATCCCTCTATACTCAGACTCTGTAGAGGACCGAGACACAACATTTTGCTGCTTGCCATGTCGTGTAACTAGGTTACTGCCAACAAAGTTGAAGTACCTGATGTAGAACGTCTATCTGTAATATTCCCTACATAATCTGCATCAATGTAACCTTCTAGATCTAGGTGGCCATTTTTCTTAAATAATAAACCTCTCCCAGGAGCCGACTTTAAGTAACTCATACGCATCACAACAGCCATATAATCCTTATTAGGTGAATGCATAAATTGGCTAGCAACACTTACAACATAGGCAATATCAGGGTGTCAATGATAAATAGATCAATCTCCCAACCAACCTTTGATATCTTTCTTTGTTAGTTGGGACTTGATACACACAAACCCCAAGTTTATGATTCTTAACAATAGGTGTATTAGCTGATTTACAGTCAAGCATTCCAGTATCTGCTAGCAGGTTTATGACATACTTCCTTTGTGAAAGAAATATGCCATGTTTAGATCGAGTGACTTCCACTCCTAGAAAATATTTCAGATTGTCCAAATCTTTCATCTCAAACTTAGATGCTAAACGCTTTTACAGTTCCTCGATTTCTACAGTATCATACCTCAGTTATAATCATATCATCAACATAAATAATCCACAAAGTTACATTACCAGCACTATGTTTAATGAATAGAATATGATTAGTATTGGCCTTTTGGTAACCAAAATTCTTCATATCTGCAGTAAATCTGTCAAACCATGCCCTAGGAGACTGTTTTAACCCATACAAAGCCTTTTTTAAATTGCACACGTTCCTCGTATCACCAATAACACTATACCCTGGTGGAAGACTCATGTACACTTCTTCTTTTAGTTCGCCATGTAAGAATGCATTTTTTACATCAAATTGCCTCAAGGTCCAATCCATGCTTATTACTAAGGATAGCAAAACTCTGACAGTATTCATCTTAGCCACAAGTGCAAAAGTATCATCATAATCAACTCCATACATTTGAGTGAACCTTTTAGCTACTAATCTTGCCTTGTACCTTTCCACAGTACCATCTGCATTATATTTAACTGTAAACGCCCATTTGCATCCTACAGGTTTCGTTCCCTTTGGCAGATTAACAATGTCCCATGTATTATTTTTCTGTAGCGCCTTCATTTCAATATTCATGGCTTCAACCTACTTTGGATCATTAAATACCTCCTCACCACAAGTTGAAATTTTAAAACTATCCATTCTAGTCACAAATGCTTTGCACTCTGGAAATAACTTATGATCAGACACATAATGGGCAATATCATGTCTTGCTTTGCCTTCTGGTGAGTAACAATAACGTAGAACCCCACAGAAATCTAGGCGATAGAACATAAGAATTATCGGCAGTATGAATAGAATTACTTACCTCAGGAATATCCGGAGGAGCTTGATCGGGTACTATTACAGAAGCTTTATGGGGGGCAATCGGTTCAGTGACATCAATTAAAATAGTAGGTTCAGCTGGTGTAGCAAGTTCAGTCGGTTCGGCCGGTTCTCCCCCTTGTATCAAACCATCCAATACCACCCCCCCTGTAAATCTAGTGAGTTATGTCCTTCACTGCTAGTCACCCCTTGAAGGACATGCTCAGGGTGTATCAGAGAAGAACATCGCATCCTCAGTAAAGGTAACATCCATAGAAATATATAGACATCAAGTAGCAAGATGATAGTACCGGTAGCCTTTCTAATGAAGAGAGAAACCCAGAAAGACACAGCGGAGAGCACAAGGGTCCAGCTTACTTCTCTGATTCTGATGGAAGTGAACATAGACGACACAACTAAACACCTTTGGAGACAGAGTCAGTATAAAAGAGACAGATATATGATGGGTCAATACCTGCATAGGAGTTCAGAAATCCAGAACTCGTGAAGATAGATGATTCAAGAGATAATCGGCATAGGTAACAACATCCATCCAGAACCGCTTTGGAACTAACACAGCAGAGCACTAGCAGTAGCAATGATCTGCCTATTTTTACGTCCAGCAACCCCATTCTATTGTGGTGTTTGAGAGGAAGTAGTCTCATGGAGAACACCCTTAGTGTGAAAAAAAATGGGATAACACCGAATTAACAAAGTTTCCACCATTATCAAATCAAAAAACCTTGATAGGGAGCATAAATTGAGTCTGAATCATCTGATAGAAACGCTAAAAGATGTCGACCACATCACTTTTATTTTTCATCCCATATAACTACATCATATGAGTTGAATCATCCACATATAACACGAACCAGCGAATCCCAACGATGTAGAAACAAGGGAAGGTCCCCAAACATCATAATGAACTAAATCAAATGACATAAGCCGTTTATTACAACTCGAAGGGTAGGATACCCAATGACTCTTAGCTAAAATACAAGTCTGACATTGGAAAGCAAACTCGTTGACACCACTAACTCCGTTAGCAGTACTCAGTAGGTGGCCCTAGGATTGAGAGAAGCAATATGCAAGCCACGCCTCATTTCTTTCAAATAAGGCCATGTTTTCTTGGCTCAGATTCACCCATGCTTCTATTCCATTGCCATCTCTTTTGTCATCAAAACAATTACATTGTTAGCTTCAACAGGAATGAAGCTCACCCATGATGGCTTCCCCCATCCGAAATCGGCTTCATAAAATGGAAATCGACACCAACTTGAGCAAACATACTTGTCTATGTCATCCATTTTCACCATGTTTGTCACACCCCGGGATCGGCTCCGTCGTAGCACGATATTGTCCACTTTGGGCCCCCCTCTCTGCCCGCACGGTTTTGTTTCTGGGAGCTCACGAGCAACTTCCCAGGGGTCACCCATCCTGGGATTGCTCTAGCCCCCAACTCGCTTAACTTCAGAGTTCCTACGACTCCGAAGCCAGTGAGCTCCCAAAAGGCCTCGTGCTAGATGGATGCGGGTGTGCACATATAAGGCACATCACCCTCTCTCCGTTGGTTGATGTGGGATCTTACAATCCACCCCCTTAAGGGCCCGACGTCCTCGTCGGCACACTCGCACCACACGGCAGAGTGGCTCTGATACCAAATTGTCACATCCCGGGATCAACTCCGCCGTAGCACGATATTGTCCGCTTTGGGCCCCCCTCTCTGGCCCTCACGGTTTTGTTTCTGGGAGCTCACGAGCAACTTCCCAGTGGGTCACCCATCCTGGGATTGCTCTAGCTCCCAACTCGCTTAACTTCGGAGTTCCTACGACTCCGAAGCTAGTGAGCTCCCAAAAGGCCTCGTGCTAGATGAATGCGGGTGTGCACATATAAGGCACATCACCCTCTCTCCGTTGGTTGATGTGGGATCTTACAATGTTCATGTACTCGTTCATTTTTTTCCATTGTTTGTTAGAATCGAATACTACATCTGTAGCACAACGCTCTTTTATTTCTTCAAGCTCTCCCTTGATTTTTGTAACCAAGTCTTTCAAATCTATCACACTAGTACTGAAAAATCCACTAGATTCCCAACCAAATTTTTTAGCAAGGCGGCAATGCATTTTTACGCAGGTTCATGGGGTGAGAGAAAATGGATGGCCTTATTAGACTGTCCCCAACATGTTTGATGATGATCTGGATGATGCTTCAATTTAGCATTTCCAAATGAGTGCTGAAACTGCTTATACTTTTGTTCGTTTGGGCACAACTGAGCTGGCTACTTTTGACTGGAGAGCAGCAATTTTTGAGGCATCAAACACAAACCTCCTTGTCATGCATTTTTCTTTAACGTCTTCCTCTCGGGTTGGAATGGCAGTGGCGCCTCTGAGTTAGACAAATTTTGTAACATCTTACATCGACCAACAGAGAGGGGGTAATGTGTCTTATATATACATGCTCACCTCTATCTAGCACGAGGCCTTTTGGGAGCTAACTGGCTTCGGAGTCATGGGAACTCCAAAGTTAAACGAGTTTGGGCTAGAGCAATCCTAGGATGGTTGACCCACTGAGAAGTTGCTCGTGAATTCCCAGAAACAAAACCGTAAGGGCAGGTGGCCCAAAGCTGACAGTATCGTGCTACGGCAGAGCCGATCCGGAATGTGACATAATGGTATCAGAGCCACTATGCCATGTGGTGCAAATGTGCCGACGAGGATGTCTGGTCCCTAAAGGGGGGTGGATTCTAACATCCCACATCGACCAACGGAGAGGGAGTGATATGCCTTATATGTACATGCCCACCTCCATCTGGCACAAGGCCTTTTGGGAGCTCACTGGCTTCGGAGTCATGGGAACTCCGTAGTTAAGCGAGTTTGGGCTAGAGCAATCTCAGGATGGATGACCCACTGGAAGTTGCTCGTGAGTTCCCGGAAACAAAACCGTGAGGGCAGGTGGCCCAAAGCAAACAATATCGTGCTACGGCCGAACTGATTTGGGATGTGACAAATTTAGTGGTGAAAGTAGAGACGCCGCTCCAAATTTGGGAAACATTAACTTATTTGACTCATCATGGGCTGTTGCACTCCAACAATTGATGAATGTGCTAAGTGTTGAGGTATCAGCAAACTTATGAGAAATACTAAACCCAATTTGCATTCCACCACACTCAAACAAGTTGATTTGAACACAAAGCAATGTGCCTGTGGAAGATTCTCTGGACTCGGGTTCAATAGCAAGGAATCGTCTTAAAACCTCGGCATCTGGGTGCTCCAAAATCTCCAATAAGGTGACTCGGGCTCTCACAAATTCAGCTCCATCATGTTGGAAATTTAATATTACAATATAAACTATTATAATAGTCCATCTCTCCAACGACTTAATCTCCCTAATTCTAAGATTTCCAATCCTTCATTCTTCTCAAACTATTGATTGTAAATTCGAAGCGATCAAAACAAGAAGTTCTTCTCGGTGTTCAAGATCGACATATTGGAACCAACGATTTGAACATCACCATCAATCTCACATTTTTAATATCATTATTTTGTTTTTTTTTTTTCTGAATGATTCATAGTTTCATGTCCTTTTGGTATGATTCATGTCATTGTGGTATGGGTTTCAGAGAAAACCAGAGGGTGTTGTTTCTTGATGAGTCAAAAAATAAAGGCATGAATCATGCCAAAAGCACATGAAACTACGACTCGTTCTCAATAGTGGAGCATTCAGCGGGAATATTTTCAGCCATGGTGGTGCGGCATGGCGGTGGTCGGGTGGTGTTATACGATAGTGGTGGTGTGAGATCAGTGGACACATCATTTTTAGATTTAAATTTGGTGTCCATCGCATTACTGTTTACCATTCATATTAGTTACTAACAAGTGCTCAAACCGCATCCACGCTTGTAGGAATTGGGAACACCTAAAATGGGGCTACATTAGATTGTAGAGTAGAAATTTGAACTTTGGTACAATCATAGATCTCACAATACATTCCATTAATGCTAAACATAACTAATCATTCAAACTCGGTCAACTCTGACATTTACTTTATTCGACGTTTCCAACAGTACAACTGTTTTATTGAGCTAGAAAATAAGCTAGCCTACCATTTTATTGATAAAACAAATTGAAGTCCAGGGCAGAGAACAGCACTAATGGCTAGCTCTGTTATCAGTACTCAGTAGGTGACCTTAGGATTCAGAGAAGCATATGCAAGCAGCTCCTCGTTGCTTTCAAATGAGGCCATCTTTTTTTGGCTCAGATTCACCCAAGCTTCTATTCCATTGCCATCTCTTTTGTCCATCAAATTAGTTATATTGTCAACTGGAACAGGAACGAAACTCACCCATGATATCTTTCCCCATCCAAAATCGGCCTCATAAAATGGAAATCGACACCAACTTGTGCACACATACTTGTCTATGTCATAATTTTTCAGCAGGTTTATGTACTCTTTCTTTTATTTTTATTGCTTTGCGAAGCATTCAAATCCCCCTGCCTCTCCCGTTTATAAAAAATGAATGTAATTAAAATTGACAATAAGTAAGATTAAAAATTAATAGCGTTAAGACATATCAATCATACATATATCATGCGATTATTTTATATATGAGTCATGACAAAATATTATTCTATCCTTAAATACATGTAAAAGCCCTTATCAAGGGCAGAAAGTAATTGCATAATTAGGGCCACCAAAGCATGTGAAAGTGCTAGATTTGTCATCATAAGCATAACTATAAGCCTGAGGACACTGGTTCTTGAAGATCTTTGAATAGTTAGTAGGAGGGCATGTATCTGGGGAGCCATAAGCACCAGTGCAACAATATTGGGGCTGATTTAAAGCCATGCATGCACTTTTGCAGCCAATCACACTCCCATCTGATCCTTTCACTGACAACTTAGGAGGACAAACAGTATTGACATTGCTTGCACAACTTGTGGAGTTGCAGTCCCCATATCCCCCTTGGGGGGCTAGCATAATGGGCAAGTTGAAGCCATCAACAAGGCTTACATCATAGAAATCTTGTCCTCCATTGGTTGCTAAGGTCAATTCCACCAGTAATGCTGGTGGAATTGCACCAGCACCGTTGCACGCAGTCTTGCCAGAGCCACAATCGCCCGTGGTGCAACTAAACTTTCCTGAGGAGTCTGTGGAGCACTGGGTGCGGCCCCAAAAGCGGCCGGACCATGGAGCTTGGACATTTAAAGATGTCGAAGCACCAGATGCTAACTCGAATCCGGTGGAAGATAATTGTGAGCCACCGCCTCCAGTTAGGGTTCCTGGCCAAACTATGTAAGGACATTTGTTTGTGAATGTGAATGTAGCCGAGTGAGCCCCTATACGCCATGGCACACAAATAAGATCAATAACAATGCTAGACTTTCTGAATTTATTCGCCAAATGTGTTCAGGAAATAAATAAGGTCGAGAGTAAGTCACATCATTTGGGAGTAAGACTTTATCGTATTAGTGAATGAAAATGACATTATATACATAAATAACTTGCCTGAGAGGAAGACCAGTAAAATGCCGATAAACGCTTGAAATCTCATCATGTTGAGTGCTCTGTTTGCTTTTCTGTCTGATAAATTAATGAAGTGATGAGGGATTCAATTCAAGGCATACATGGTTGGTATAAATAAGCGAAAAAATGGGGTACCCAAAATATTCCACAACAATGAAAAAGAAAAGGGGAATTTAAGTATACAATTAAGCATATAAGAGGGAGAGCTGACAATGGGTCAAATCGGGGGTGAGTATGCCATTCTCATCCCCGTTCCCGTTAAGTTTTTTCCCCCATCCCCGCCTTCATAGCCTCAATATCCATATTGGAGATTCCCCATCCCCACCTTCGTTGGGGTATGAGTTCCCCGACCTGCCCCATTACGAAAGAAAAAACCAATATAAAACTACTTTGTTGAAAGAAAAAAATAAGACTAGGGTAAGATAATAAATATATATAATATAGACGTATAAGACAATATAAGAATGTTTACATATTGACTGGAAGTTAACTAAATATATATTTCGTATGGCTTAAGATTCGTATAAATGACATAAATATATAATATAATAATACGAAATGTAAAACTTAGTCGGCACAATCACTTTAATAACATATAACTACTATGAGGTGTAATACTTAATCTCCATTAGATTAATAAAATGGTTAAGATTCTTTTAAATGCGTATAAATGCGTGAATGCTAAATGTAGAGGCTAGGGATCCTATATATATATATATATAGGAAGCTTTAGTTGAGGGATCCCTCAAATATGCTTATTTGAGGGATCCCTCAAATATATTTGAGGGACACCCTTGTAGGGCCCACTCCGTATTGTATTTCACTAATCCAAATGTCCATTTTGTAGATACTAATTCAAAGTTCATCTCTACAAAAAACCACTTGAATCCGATATCATTTGACCACTCCATTGAATTATTGAAATTTTAGTACTTTCTTCAAGCATCATGTTCATTGATTTTGTAGGACACAATTGGATATCGAAACGGTCTCCAATTTGTCTAATTTTTTGCAAGAATGATCTATGAATGTAGACTTAAAAAAGCTGGTTTGTATCGTTCAAAAAATATTTGTAGGGGACCCTAAAGTCCCTCAATAGAAAAGGACTGTATATATATATATCGGGTCGGGGATTCAAATACCATACCACCCCTCTCCGAACACCATACCCAAAAAATTCTCCGTACCCGTCCTCATACCCATATTTTATCCTTCATACCTAACCCATTAGAGTCGCATCCCCACGAAAACCATTACCCGCGGGAAAAATTGCCATCGCTAGAGCTAGTCCAAATACATATCAGCACATGAATGTTTGATTCTCTCACCCTCTATAACAAGGATAGAGGCATTACAGGCTATAGAGTGGTGAATCAAAACGCATATTTTTTTTCCTTTAAACAGATTCTCTCACCCTATAAACAAGTGCCGTGCGTATTGAAGAAACTAGCTATAGCGCTTGAAATAGTTGTACTTTTCACATGATCCATCGGAAAACTCTAACTTCTTTCCTTTTCATTTTCCTTGTACAACCCTTAGGCCATATATCCATGCCTCACCTATCCATCCAATTCCAAAGAAAGAAGGAAAAAATTTATTCCCATCGAGTTACAAGACTTTAGTTTCCATTGTAAGAGTTTGCTATATGCAAAATATTTCTAAACCAATTGAGGACTTAAACCACATCTTAACTCAGGTACCGGTGCAGGAACAGGAACTTCCTCCTGCCCGAGCTGGGGATCTTGTCCCCTCTGTCGGGACGACTGTCTAGTCCCTCTACGGACACCACCACGTTTAGGGCCCATCTTTACTGTCACAAAAACAGATGTTCAGGAAAACAAGGATGCACATAGTGCGAAGTCTACAGGAAATTAAACCTAATGCTCTGATACCAAGTTGACAGGACCCGATCCAAATTCCACTTTGGAATCCGAGCCAGACCCTGTGCGTGTCCGACACCTGGCGAATGTCGGGCACAAATGATCTATTTGCCCTTCTATACAAACATGCTAAAAATAATAAGGTTGACTTCTACCGAAAAACCGGCAGAGTTTCCCTTGTATCTGGCTCAATACCAAAATCTTACACCTGTCAAAACAAGTATATATGTACAACCAACTGCCAGCATACATATATATATTCCAACAGTTCAAATCTCAGTCTAGGGCAAAACATCAGAGCGACTACTAAAAATTTACAAAAGAGTGAATCTTTGTACAAAATACAAATCCTACATCAAAGAAAGGCGCGGAAGATGGGAAGTGGCCCGGTGGTGGATTCCTGTGCACGTCTACTGCTTGGGGGCGCAAAACAACAAGAAGGGTGAGTGGACCCAAAAACAAAGTTTAGAAAATACTATATGAACATACTAACCCCACTGTAAAAACAGTTATACAAACTAGCTTATTTTCTTTATTTCTAAAATCAATGCATGTATATAACTATACATTTGAAAACACTTTAAAACTATCACCGAGGTGTACCCTATTTCCGTCAATTCCTTATATCCGTCAATTCCTTGCATCACCATGGGTGGCGCATACTCGCAGGTCTCAGTGACAAGAGGTCAGTCTGAGCCGCAACTCGCAGGATTCAGGGAACCGTAGTCCGTCTTTATCCGCATTACTCGCTCCACACGAGTTCGAGTACCAAGGAACTCGTGGGGCAACTGTCAAGCATGCTGACTAAACCGAAGGCAACAAATATAATCTGAAGGCAACATGTAATAACTGGGTACAAGGTGGTTTAAGAAAATATAAAGTTTCTGAAGAAAATCTTATGAATAATTAACTTTCTGTAACCTTTAAAATTCTGCTGCCATTTATCTGATAATTAACGAGAATATCTTTTCCTATATTCTTAAAAGGAAACTTCACTCGGCAGCATGTAACATAAAATATTTAACAGCATAAAACAGCTTATAACTGAAACTGAACTACTTAACTGAAACTGAACTGATTAAATTTATTTATAAAAACAAAGAGTCCACTCACGGATAGTCCGAGTTCGCTGGACCTCTTGAAGGTCCCTCCTGCGGGTCAACTGGTGCCCGGGTGCCTGATTCAATGACCATAATATTCTATTAATACAATATAGTATTAAATTAAAAACCCTACCCCCGGCTCCTAAAAGTACGTGCGTCAATTTGAAGTGATCCCTATGCCCATAACAGCTCTCCTTCCACGTGGGATAGTTTAGCGATATCTTGGGACTCAAAAAGCGCTAAAGTCCAAAAAGTCAATCCGGAACCCCACGGGTATAATATGATCCGGATGCCGCTAAAAGGTCCAATATATTTAGGACACATGTCCCGAGGGTATTGGTGTCAATCGGACGGTCGGATTGATCACAATCCTGTAATCGCATAATTTCTAAACCTTAGCCCTAGGGTTCGCGATTTCGGAGTATCCGGGACTCCGATTCGCAATCCGTCGAATCCTACACAATCCTGAAATCATGTAGACCGACATATCCAAAATTCAGTGTGATCCACCGATTTGACGACACTGCACCCAAGGATCGCGCGATATGAAAAATCCGTTCGGGGCTCAAACGAACTCCGAATCGAGATCCGCGAAATCCTACGTGCTCGTGACGACACGAGGGTCACAAAACTGTACAACATGACTTCACCACCCTCGCCCATGCGCCCCAGCACGCGCGGGCAGATTCGGGTGTCTTAAGCGATTTCGGGTGGCCGAAAAATCTCGGAACCAGGACTCCAAACTCCTATCCTAGGTAAAACACCCCATTTGGAGTCACTTTTGTTCTTGGACCTACCCGAAAAAGTGACTGGAAGTGGCCGAAAACAGAGGCCGAAAATCGGCTGAAACTTCAATTTACAAACTGGGCAATCTACGGCTAAAATTGATAAAAACCTATCCAACCATCAGCTAGAGCACGAAAAATAGATGAGAATCCATACCTTACTCGAAAGATTTGGTTGAGAATTGAGGGAGAACGAAGGGTTGGAAGTTTAGCCCAAAAACTGGCGGTTTTCTCCTTTTTCCGGCCAACTCCGGTCAGCTCGTGGGCGGAGAACGATCAGGTCTTGACGGCGAGGGCGTGGCGGAGCTATTGGTACCAACGCCGGAGATTGGCGTGCCCTGTGGTGGCCGCTGTCTCAATTGGAAGGGAGGAGGGTGGCTGGCGCGACGGGAGGGAGGAGAGAGAGAGAGGAGAGAGAACTGAAGAGAGAGAAACAGGTTTTATAAAATCTGATTTTCTAATTACCATTTTGCCCCTCGTGATATTTTAATCGTATTTTCTTCGTTACAACTCCGATTCGAGCTTACTTCGTGTCTATGAACTCGTGTCGTCGTGCTCTACGCAACGGTGTATGTGGAATTGTCAAATTCCTTTTCGGTCAAAAAGTTAACATTGAGTTCATAAGTGAGTCAAAGGGCAAAATTATCTTTCCGCATAATAAATTACTAATTACATGTGAATTTTAGGTTTGGGTCTTTACAACCTACCCCCCTTATACAAATTTCGTCCTCGAAATTTACGCACCTGTCACTCGAAGAGGTGAAGGTACTGCTCCCGCATTTGGTCTTCGGGTTCCCATGTAGCCTCTTCTACAGTATGACTCCTCCATAAGACTTTCACAAGTGGAATCTCTCTCGATCGCAACACTTGCGTCTTCCAATCCAAAATCTGAACTGGTTGCTCCACATAAGTGAAATCAGCCTCCAATTCTACTGGTTGCTCCTCTAATACATGGGAAGGGTCGGAAATATACTTTCGGAGCATAGAGACGTGGAAAACATCATGCAATCGAGCTAGATCTGAAGGCAAAGTAAGTCTGTAAGCTACTGGACCCACACACTCTATAATCTCATAGGGTCCAATATAGCGAGGACTTAGTTTCCCCCGCTTCCCAAATCTTACTACACCTTTCCAAGGTGATAGTTTCAAAAATACCCAGTCTCCAACTTCAAACTGAAGATCTTTTCTTCGATTGTCCGCATAGCTCTTTTGTCGGTCCTGGGCTGTCTTGAGTCGTTCTCTAATGATTTGCACTTGCTTCTTGGTCAATTCAACATCCTCCGATACGACCAATCTATGTTCACCCACTTCATCCCAATAGAATGGAGTTCTGCACTGTCTCCCATACAAAGCATCAAATGGAGACATTCCGATACTTACTTGATAACTGTTATTATATGCAAACTCCATCAGTGGTAACTTCTCATCCCAATCACCCCGAAACTGAAGTGCACAGGCTCTCAACATATGTTCTAGTGTCTGAATGGTCCTCTCAGACTGACCATCTGTCTGGGGGTGAAATGCAGTACTAAACTGCAATTGGGTTCCAAAAGCTTCATTTAACTTTGTCCAAAACCGGGATGTAAACCGCGGGTCTCGATCTGAAACAATGGATACTGGTACTCCATGAAGTCTCACGATCTCATCTATAAAAATCTTTGCCAGTTTGTTCAAACTATAATTTGCTCTCACCGGCAGAAAATGAGCGGACTTGGTGAGTCGATCCACGATGACCCATACTCCGTCATGCTTACTTTGTGTTTGGGGCAGCTTGAACACAAAATCCATCGTAATCCGCTCCCACTTCCACTCAGGAATTGGAAGTGGTTGCAATAGCCCTGATGGTTTCTGTCGCTCAGCTTTCACTTGCTGACAAATTAAGCATCTTCTGACATACTCTGCTATTTGTTTCTTCATAAAAGGCCACCAGTAGTGCTCTCGCAGAGTATGGTACATTTTTGTGCTTCCAGGGTGCATTGCAAACGCTGATTCATGGGCCTCCTCAAGAATCTCCCTTTTTAAAGCTTCATCGTTAGGGACATATAACCTGTTACCTACCATTAACGCTCCATCATTTCTTACAGAACAATCAGTTCTGTCGCCATTTGCAACCTCTACTCGCAGTGTGCAAATCAAAGGATCCTGAGATTGAGCTGCGAGTATTCGTTCTACTAGCACTGGTCTCACATGGAGAGTAGCTAACAGTGCTCCCTGATTATCCACATCTAGCCCAATTCTGAGCTTCCTCATTTCCACCATCAATGGTAAATATCTTCCTCGAAGATAAGCTATAGATCCTGAAGATTTTCTACTGAGTGCATCAGCAACAACATTAGCTCTTCCTGGGTGATGCTCGATGGTACAGTCATAATCTTTTATCAACTCCAACCATCTTCTTTGCCTCAAATTTAATTCCTTCTGGGTGAATAAATACTTCAAACTCTTGTGATCTGTAAAGATCTGGCATGTTTCCCCATAAAGATAATGCCGCCAAATCTTTAAGGCAAACACTACTGCAGCAAGTTCCAAATCATGAACAGGATAATTCAGCTCATGCTTCTTCAGTTGTCTAGAAGCATAAGCGATCACCCTACCATGCTGCATCAGCACACACCCAAGTCCTTGTTGAGACGCATCACTGTAGATCACGAAGTTCCCACTATCATCCGGAAGTGCTAAAACCGGAGCAGTGGTCAGCCTGGTCTTGAGTTCAATGAAACTTTCTTCACACTTATCTGACCACACAAACTTAACTCCTTTCCGTGTCAAATAGGTGAGAGGTGCCGCTATGGTGGAGAACCCTTCCACGAAGCGACGGTAATACCCGGCTAACCCCAGAAAACTTCGTATCTCGGTAACACTGGTTGGTCGTAGCCAATTGACTACTGCTTCAATCTTTTGAGGATCAACATAAATGCCCTCTGCAGAGATCACGTGTCCCAAAAAGCTCACTCTGTCTAACCAAAATTGACACTTGCTGAATTTGGCATACAGTTGTCTTCTTCTCAGAGTCCTCAACACAAGGTTTAAATGCTTCATATGTGCCTTCTGACTCTTTGAATACACCAGAATGTCATCTATGAACACAATCACAAAGCGATCCAAGTAACGTCGAAACACTCTGTTCATGAGGTCCATAAATGCAGCTGGCGCATTTGTTAATCCAAATGGCATCACCAGGAACTCATAGTGCCCGTACCTCGTTCGAAACGCAGTTTTAGGCATATCCTCTTCTCTAACCCGTAACTGATGATATCCAGACCTCAGGTCAATCTTAGAAAAGACCTTGGCACCCTTCAGCTGATCAAACAAGTCATCAATGCGAGGCAAGGGATATCTATTCCGCACTGTGATCTTGTTCAGCTGTCTGTAATCAACGCATAACCTCATGGTGCCATCCTTTTTCTTAACAAATAAAACTGGAGCACCCCATGGAGAAAAACTGGGGCGGATAAAACCCTTATCTACCAGCTCCTGTAACTGCGTCTTTAACTCCCTCAACTCTGCTGGTGCCATTCTGTATGGTGCTTGCGAAATAGGATTTGTTCCTGGAGCGAGTTCAATAACAAACTCAATCTCCCGATGAGGAGGTAATCCAGGAAGATCCTCAGGAAATACATCTGGAAAGTCCTGTATGACTGGAATATCCTCCAATCGCAGCCCATTATCTCTGGTATCAATGACATGTGCTATGTATCCTGAGCACCCTTTTCGCAGCAACCGTTTTGCCGTCATAGCTGAAATGAGGCAAGATGGAAGCACTCGGCGTTCGCCATAAAAAGTTACTTCAGGTTGTCCGAGACTATGGAATACAACTTCTTTCCGGAAGCAATCTACAGAGGCACGATGTCTGGCTAACCAATCCATCCCTAAGATGACATCCAAGTCAACCATGCCCAAGGGAATTAAATCTGCCTCCAAAAACACATTTCCCACCAGTGTCTGGCATTTTTGATCAAGAAGAAGGTGGCCAAAGGAACCCTACTGTGCTGTGGAACAGCCATGACTTCCATGATCCGCTCCATCTTTTCAATCCACTCCTCAGCTACTGCTGGGGTACCATCACCATCAAAGTCAGTGGCCCCTATCCTCTTCGCTTGATCAGCATATCCAAGGGAGGGATCTCTGGGCTGCCCAGTCCTGGCTAAAGCCTGCGTCAGCAACTCCAAGGTCTGCTGAAAGTGGGGATCTCCCTGCATAGGAGGCATAGCAGGTACGGCTCCTGACGAACCTCCAACAACAGATTGCTCTACCGGTTCAGGTACCGGTGCAGGAACAGGAACTTCCTCCTGCCCGAGCTGGGGATCTTGTCCCCTCTGTCGGGACGACTGTCTAGTCCCTCTACGGACACCACCACGTTTAGGGCCCATCTTTACTGTCACAAAAACAGATGTTCAGGAAAACAAGGATGCACATAGTGCGAAGTCTACAGGAAATTAAACCTAATGCTCTGATACCAAGTTGACAGGACCCGATCCAAATTCCACTTTGGAATCCGAGCCAGACCCTGTGCGTGTCCGACACCTGGCGAATGTCGGGCACAAATGATCTATTTGCCCTTCTATACAAACATGCTAAAAATAATAAGGTTGACTTCTACCGAAAAACCGGCAGAGTTTCCCTTGTATCTGGCTCAATACCAAAATCTTACACCTGTCAAAACAAGTATATATGTACAACCAACTGCCAGCATACATATATATATTCCAACAGTTCAAATCTCAGTCTAGGGCAAAACATCAGAGCGACTACTAAAAATTTACAAAAGAGTGAATCTTTGTACAAAATACAAATCCTACATCAAAGAAAGGCGCGGAAGATGGGAAGTGGCCCGGTGGTGGATTCCTGTGCACGTCTACTGCTTGGGGGCGCAAAACAACAAGAAGGGTGAGTGGACCCAAAAACAAAGTTTAGAAAATACTATATGAACATACTAACCCCACTGTAAAAACAGTTATACAAACTAGCTTATTTTCTTTATTTCTAAAATCAATGCATGTATATAACTATACATTTGAAAACACTTTAAAACTATCACCGAGGTGTACCCTATTTCCGTCAATTCCTTATATCCGTCAATTCCTTGCATCACCATGGGTGGCGCATACTCGCAGGTCTCAGTGACAAGAGGTCAGTCTGAGCCGCAACTCGCAGGATTCAGGGAACCGTAGTCCGTCTTTATCCGCATTACTCGCTCCACACGAGTTCGAGTACCAAGGAACTCGTGGGGCAACTGTCAAGCATGCTGACTAAACCGAAGGCAACAAATATAATCTGAAGGCAACATGTAATAACTGGGTACAAGGTGGTTTAAGAAAATATAAAGTTTCTGAAGAAAATCTTATGAATAATTAACTTTCTGTAACCTTTAAAATTCTGCTGCCATTTATCTGATAATTAACGAGAATATCTTTTCCTATATTCTTAAAAGGAAACTTCACTCGGCAGCATGTAACATAAAATATTTAACAGCATAAAACAGCTTATAACTGAAACTGAACTACTTAACTGAAACTGAACTGATTAAATTTATTTATAAAAACAAAGAGTCCACTCACGGATAGTCCGAGTTCGCTGGACCTCTTGAAGGTCCCTCCTGCGGGTCAACTGGTGCCCGGGTGCCTGATTCAATGACCATAATATTCTATTAATACAATATAGTATTAAATTAAAAACCCTACCCCCGGCTCCTAAAAGTACGTGCGTCAATTTGAAGTGATCCCTATGCCCATAACAGCTCTCCTTCCACGTGGGATAGTTTAGCGATATCTTGGGACTCAAAAAGCGCTAAAGTCCAAAAAGTCAATCCGGAACCCCACGGGTATAATATGATCCGGATGCCGCTAAAAGGTCCAATATATTTAGGACACATGTCCCGAGGGTATTGGTGTCAATCGGACGGTCGGATTGATCACAATCCTGTAATCGCATAATTTCTAAACCTTAGCCCTAGGGTTCGCGATTTCGGAGTATCCGGGACTCCGATTCGCAATCCGTCGAATCCTACACAATCCTGAAATCATGTAGACCGACATATCCAAAATTCAGTGTGATCCACCGATTTGACGACACTGCACCCAAGGATCGCGCGATATGAAAAATCCGTTCGGGGCTCAAACGAACTCCGAATCGAGATCCGCGAAATCCTACGTGCTCGTGACGACACGAGGGTCACAAAACTGTACAACATGACTTCACCACCCTCGCCCATGCGCCCCAGCACGCGCGGGCAGATTCGGGTGTCTTAAGCGATTTCGGGTGGCCGAAAAATCTCGGAACCAGGACTCCAAACTCCTATCCTAGGTAAAACACCCCATTTGGAGTCACTTTTGTTCTTGGACCTACCCGAAAAAGTGACTGGAAGTGGCCGAAAACAGAGGCCGAAAATCGGCTGAAACTTCAATTTACAAACTGGGCAATCTACGGCTAAAATTGATAAAAACCTATCCAACCATCAGCTAGAGCACGAAAAATAGATGAGAATCCATATCTTACTCGAAAGATTTGGTTGAGAATTGAGGGAGAACGAAGGGTTGGAAGTTTAGCCCAAAAACTGGCGGTTTTCTCCTTTTTCCGGCCAACTCCGGTCAGCTCGTGGGCGGAGAACGATCAGGTCTTGACGGCGAGGGCGTGGCGGAGCTATTGGTACCAACGCCGGAGATTGGCGTGCCCTGTGGTGGCCGCTGTCTCAATTGGAAGGGAGGAGGGTGGCTGGCGCGACGGGAGGGAGGAGAGAGAGAGAGGAGAGAGAACTGAAGAGAGAGAGAGAAACAGGTTTTATAAAATCTGATTTTCTAATTACCATTTTGCCCCTCGTGATATTTTAATCGTATTTTCTTCGTTACAACTCCGATTCGAGCTTACTTCGTGTCTATGAACTCGTGTCGTCGTGCTCTATGCAACGGTGTATGTGGAAAAATTCATTTTCGGTCAAAAAGTTAACATTGAGTTCATAAGTGAGTCAAAGGGCAAAATTGTCTTTCCGCATAATAAATTACTAATTACATGTGAATTTTAGGTTTGGGTCTTTACAATATGAATAGGTGCATAATGGATAATAATCCCATCTAGGTATATTAGCCATAACATAACATATGGCTAACATATAGCCATAACATAACATAACATATACAGAAGTGTTAAATGGGATATATATATATATATATATATATATATATAATTGGAAGATATTAGGTACTACCTTTCTCCCAAAAAACACTCTTAGAGCCTTTTCCACTTTGAGGGGGGATGAAGCCATTGTTCTTCCTCCCTCTCCCCTCTTCTCTTCCTCTTTTCACCTCTTCCCCCATTTTCAGATACAAATGGTTTTTCTTATTTGTCTTAGTTTTGTTATGATTTTCATCCAACCATTATAGGCGGCTGCGGCTCAGCGTCGAATCTTCACCTACATTTCGGCGTTGGATCTCCACCACCATCTTTTTTGCAATTTCTTTTTGTTTGGAATAAGTTGCATGGACTCTTTGGGTTTTCTGTGTAGTTTTCATCTCTCCTTTTGTGAGAGTTTTTTATCTCTCCTTTGTGAGAGTTTTATTTGTATTGTTATAGCTTGGTTTTTTCAAGCTTTATCTCTTTTTTATTATTCTAAGTTTGCAATCTTAGTTGGGATGCCTATGCCAGAGTTTCTTCGATCCTACCTGATCGTTAGTGGAGACACACCATATTGTCTTAATTTTGATATTAGACCGCTCCGTTATTGTAATAGCCCTTTTGTGGCTAATTTATATTGGCCCTTTATGGCTAGTGGCTTTTTTGGCTGAATTATGAACGCAATCATAGAATTTCTCAACAAAAAAAAAAAGAAAAGATATTAGGTATTAAAAAGAAGAAGGGAGATTCACTATTATACCCAATATAGGGGCCCAAATTATAAAAAAATAAATAAAAACCTACATGAAATAAACTTTAGAAACACACCCAAAGCCCATTTACAACATAACAAAGAGATTTCAAACTTCCTATAAATTACAAAATTGTCATCGATTTATTAAAACAAGCACAACCCCAAAACCTCATAAAAAAAAACCCAAAACACTCAATAGTAATAATCAAAATTAAATTCAATAGAACCAGCTGTCATTTTTTGAATTTCTTTATAGATTTTAAATGGTGTAAGAAGAAAAAAGAAAAAAGAAAAAGGCATTTTCTTCTCTGCGTCTGCTTATAATATATAGGGTTAATCGTTTTATTAGTCCCTAATGCAGAGGCAAAATGGTATTTTTGCATTAAAACAAAAAAAAGAATAAAAAATTATATCTTTAAAATAACAATAAAAGAAAATCAAATAAAAAATCAAAAAAATATAAAGTTTGAGATGACTAATAAAACCATTAACCCTAATATATAGATGCTCTCCTCCAAAATTCGAAGATCCACAATTTTTCTTCGTGGGCTAGCCTGACCCAGCCCAAAATTCGAAGAGACTAGAGCCCATTTGAACTTGTTCGGAGCAGACAAGGGTCGCCCGACCCGTTCACAGCAACTATCAGGGTTTCAATAAACCTTTTACCCCCTTTCGGCGTTTCCCTCGCATAAAAACCTCTCTCGAGTGTTCTGAACTCCTCTTCCTCACACACTCAACAGTTTCAAACAGATCTCAACATCACCATGCAAGCCCCAGTACTCGTCCTGAGTAAGCTTCCCTTCTTCTTCTTTCTTCCCTTTTCAAGTTGCAGTTACTTTAAAGTTTAGGTTTTGAATCTGTCTTTTATCTGGGTATGCGAAAAAGCTTAGGTTTTTGTGTTGTTTGCTGCTTTTAGGATGGGATTTAAGTTACATTGAAAGCCCATTTGCTTAGTTTCACTGATCTTGCTTGTTTCATCTGATTTGAGCAGAAGATTCATTGAAGCGTGAGTCTGGGACTAAGGTGCACCATGGTAATATCCAGGCATCAAAGGTATGATCAAGGGCACATTTATGAATCCAAACATATGATTTTGTGTGAAAGTGTAAATCCATAGTTTTGTTCGTTCGAGGGAAAATAATATTTTTGGTGATGAAGTCTTGGAGAGAAATTTATTGGAGAATCTAATAAATTTGTAAATGGGTTTTGTTTTTTAATGTTAATGGAGTAGATAAATTTGAAAAAATCTTTAAATTGGAGTTATTTTACATGTGCCGTAGTGTCTGAGCCTTGTTTTGGTCTATGTAGCTTAGTACCGGGTGAAAGACTTACTGAAAAAGAGGCTGTTTTAATTGCATGTTTTATACCTAAGACTGAATTGATATGAAATTCATCTGAAATGTGTGTTTTAATATTTGTTTTCAATGTAATTTAATTGCTGGACGGGTTAACATGACGCCTTCTCACTATGAAAATGTTAAGCGTTTTCTCATGAAAAAAATGCTAAGCATTTAAGCGTCTCAGTTGTGGATGCTCTTTATGAGAAAATATTTTTGTGTTTCACTTGTGGGTACTTTTTCAGATCATTAGTATTTTGGGTCTCATGGCCATAAGCATTTTGATAATGACAGGCTGTCGCTGACATAATCCGTACAACCTTGGGTCCTCGATCCATGCTCAAGATGCTACTTGATGCTAGTGGAGGTAATCCTTTTGTCTGCAGTAGACAAATTTTATTGCTTTCCCATGTGGTTTGGAAGAAATAAAATATACTGTTTTGTTTTCCCCCATTTTTTAGGACCCAAATAAGCCCTTGTTGTATGTGGCAGTATGTTTGTTGCTGCAATTGCATTACCTTGTATCCCATAAGTTATTTTACTGTTTTTATAGGCTGGTTCTATATTCAATTAAGCAAAATTAATGTTACTGGTTGCCTCATGTATCTATTTCATGGGTCTATGGCTTGTGTCTGGATCTTGATGAGTTTGCAATACGCTAACAAAATTGTTTCCCTCATTGCTAACAGGAATTGTGGTGACTAATGATGGAAATGCCATTCTGCGTGAATTAGATATTGCACACCCAGCAGCAAAGGCATGCCATTTGTCTCAAAATGCTCCTTTCTGGATCTAATTTTTTTTTTTTCTCAATTCAAAAATTACTCTCTCCTTAATTTCTGCTTCTTTCTCCCTTGTGTTTTACCATATTATTTTGTCCATGATCCCTTACTTTTGTATGTGACCCCCCTCCTCATTTTAATTTTCTTGTTATTCTTACCTTTGCTCTTTTAAAATTTGTGATGATAGTCAATGATTGAACTAAGTCGGACACAAGATGAAGAAGTAGGTGATGGAACTACATCCGTCATTGTCCTTGGTATGGTTTGAGCTTTATTTATTTATAAACAACTCACTGTTCATTTATGGGCTATAGTAATATGTTTATTACTTTTTGGTGTATATTCTTGTTCAATCTCGTTTCTATTGAGATTTTTATTTTAGACTTGGTAAATAGTTGTTAGATCTATCTGGTGAAGAAAAAAATATTTCTTGGTAAATAAGTTGATGATATACAGAAATAGGTTTAGCTTGCAAAATAATTAATATATATCGCTGGATTTAGTATGATGGAAGAAGGTGATTATGCATCTTTCTATCTACTGGATAAGTCAATGCATTATTATATGTATATAAAGTTGGTTCTGTGTCTTACATTTGGAATGAAATTTTGGTGTAGCTGGTGAGATGCTCCATGTTGCAGAAGCATTTATTGACAAGCATTATCATCCTACTGTCATTTGCCGAGGTAAGTTGAAAGAAATTATGATAACATTTCCCTTCAATTTTCTTTCAGTTATAGTTTTGGATTTGATTTTGATGTGTGATTTATTCTTTTCTGTATTGTTATTGTCTACTTTTCTTAATTTTCTGTTTTTTGGTTGTAGCATACAACAAAGCTCTGGAGGATGCTATTGCGGTTCTTGACAAAATAGCAATGACCATTGATGTGAAGGATCGTAAGTTCCTTTACTTTCTTGTCCACTCATAATCAAATTCTCTATCTGCATTGTATTTGTATTTGGTGCCCAGACTATAGGAATCAAGCTCTCAGTTAATCTACTTATGCGAGAATGTATTGTCATGCCTCAGTATATATAAATAAAATCAGGGGTACCATTCCTTGTGCTCAATTAGATCCATTTTGGGTTTGATGTTGCAGCCTTAGATTTTTCTTAGTAGAAAATGGGGAATAGGCATAGCTTAACTTTAAAATTTAAAGCACCAGAAGGGAAAAAGCCAAGTTGGACACACATAGTTCTATGCCCATTTGCAATTGTAGCTGTAACCTCTGTTACATTTCTGTAATGTTAGCTTCATTCATATGTATTAAATTTGGAATGTGCATAGTTCTATGCCCATTTGCAATTGTAGCTGTAACCTCTACCCATTTGCAATTGTAGCTTCATGCGGAATAATACTTTCAGCGCCGGTTGTTATTGATGATAACATCCATTGTTAATCATTGCAAACCTGTCAGTGATTTGAATATCCTACTTGTAATAATAATCTGCCTTAGGTAATGATTTTAAAAAATGTCCAGTTTGCTGTACTGGAATATAACTTACGTATGCTTTATGTGGCAGGTGCAACAATGTTGGGGCTGGTCAAAAGTTGTATCGGTACAAAGTTCACTAGTCAATTTGGGGATTTAATTGCTGTAAGTGCTTGTCTAATAAGGTTTTGCATGTAGGTCTTTCTTCTTGTTTACAGGTTTATGAGTATTATGATTCTTCATCTAGGTAGACTGTAAAGTGGCCTATGAAGGACATACTGACAAACTCTTTAAAGGAAAATGCTCATATTGCCCCCAAAACATGAAACACTTGAACCAAAAATGAGCTTTAACCATGGATCTAATTTGAATTCTTGCCTTCCAGCATTTCTATTTGTTTTTCTTTTTTATTATACAAATAAGATAAACCATACTTTGTCTTTTATGTTTCCTAGATTTCTTAAGAACATTCAAGTTAAAGACACTCATGCATGCAAGTTTATTCTGTATGAGAATGACTTTGCATCCTCTTCTAGGTGGAAAGCTCCGGCATTGATTTCATGCTTTCCAACATTTTTGTCTTTTATAGTATGTCTTGCACTTGCTTGAGCCGCCTTGGCACTGAGAATCAACTTGAAAAAATCAATTAAACTGGTCTTCAGAGTAAAAGTAAACCGGCTAACTCTTCAATTAAATAAAAACTTCCAAACTTGAATTCATGTCCCTGTATGTAGTGACAATTACTGTGAACCTAAAAATCAGAAAGTGTGAACACTTTGTCTCTCTCAGATCTGACTGTATATTGTGTTGGGTTTTCTTTTAGGATTTAGCACTTGACGCTACCACAATAGTAGGGGTGGACCTTGGCCAGGGTCTGCGGGAAGTGGATATTAAAAAGTACATAAAGGTTGAGAAGGTTCCTGGTGGCCAGTTGGAAGATTCAGTGGTTCTCAAAGGAGTAATGATTAACAAAGATGTTATTGCACCTGGAAAAATGAGAAGAAAGATTTTCAACCCACGCATCATTCTTCTTGATTGTCCTCTTGAATATAAGAAAGGTGAGAACCAAACAAATGCTGAGTTGCTTAAAGAAGAAGATTGGGGAGTCCTGCTAAAATTGGAAGAAGAATACATCGAGAGCCTATGCGTGCAAATATTGAAGTTTAAACCAGATGTGGTTATCACAGAAAAGGGGCTTAGTGACTTGGCATGCCATTATTTTAGCAAGGCCGGCGTCAGTGCAATCAGGAGGTTGCGGAAAACAGATAATAACCGAATTGCCAAGGCTTGTGGGGCTGTAATTGTTAACAGACCAGATGAATTGCAAGAGTCTGATGTTGGTACAGGCGCTGGGATATTTGAGGTTAAGAAAATTGGTGATGAGTTTTTTGCATTCATTGTTGATTGCAAAGAGCCTAAAGCATGTACTGTACTCTTGAGAGGTCCTAGTAAGGATCTCTTAAATGAAGTGGAAAGGAATTTGCAGGTATAATGGTTTTACTTCTTTGTCCCCATTACGTAGAATAAATATAGTATGCTGAAATTTGTTATTTACTCCCTTATATCTGGTCATAGGATGCCATGTCTGTAGCAAGAAACATCCTCAAGAATCCGAAACTTGTTCCTGGTGGTGGTGCTACAGAGTTAACTGTATCTGCTACATTGAAGCAAAAGAGTTCATCTGTAGAAGGTATAGAAAAGGTAAAAGCTCCTCTCCTCATCCAAAAGTTTTGTATTTCTTGTGTAAAACTCGTCCAAGAATAACTCATTGTGGAAGTAGAAATCTAAATTCTATGAATAAACTGGCTGTCACTTCACTTCACATGCTCTTTGACATACTTAAGATTAAGAATTAGTTGTGGCTTCACTTTACATGCATTTTAATGGAGTTTTATGGCTACACGTGTTTTGATGGTAAAACAGTGGCCGTATGAAGCTGCTGCTATAGCTTTTGAGGCTATACCACGTACTTTGGCTCAGAATTGCGGGGTGAATGTGATTAGAACAATGACGGCGCTGCAGGGAAAGGTTTGAATCTGTTTTGTATGGCTTTGTTCTGTTTTTTTATGATTTGTCATTTCTATATACGTTCTAATGCATCATTATTTTTTTGGTCAGAATATGATGCATCATTTATATCCTAACCACAATTTTTTTTCCATAGCATGCAAATGGTGAAAATGCATGGATTGGCATTGATGGTAACACTGGTGTGATAACTGATGTGAAAGAGAAAAAGGTAGGTGGATATCTTTTTGGCTTACTATTGTTGCTCTCTTTTATTTCCTTCACTATCTCAATATTCAAATTTGTTGGGTGATTGATATTTTGTGAAAGCTCTCAAATAGGACTTTTACTGTAGTATTGTTCTCAAATGTATCCATTATATGTACATCATCTTGATATGGTGTCGATATTATTGATATATGTCCCATTATTGATATGGCATAAGCGACAATATTCTGGTTGATATTGTCGATTTGCTTCAGTAGTAGTTCTAGTTTAGAGCTTCTCCCAATATATTTCGACAGCACTCATGTGAGGGGAAGTGCTGTTGTTGTGGTTATTACTAAAGTGAACGCCATTGCTCATAATTGAGCATTCATGGAGTCTTGAATCTGAAATTTCTTTTGTTGGTAAGGCTGTTAATTTCTAGCAATTATGATGTCAGATATGGGATGCCTACAACGTGAAGGCCCAGACTTTTAAAACGGCCATAGAAGCTGCTTGCCTACTTCTCAGAATCGATGACATTGTGAGTGGGATCAAGAAGAAGCAGCCTCCTGGTGCCAAAGCTCCTTCGAAGCCTCAAGTTGAGACAGAAGGCGATGCAGATAATGAGCAAATAATTCCCGAGTGATCATCGAGAGCACGTGGTTTTCTCAGTTTAAATGAAGTTTTGCTTTAAAGAAGAAAAAAAGGAGCATTATAAGTTTGATGAGGATATTTTGTAGGTTTATAATGTCACCTTAACTTGGTAGTGTGTGTTTTGTCCCTCTTCTTTCTTTCTCAATCCACGAGGGGTGGGAAAGAAGAGAAGTCTTCTTATTGGAGAATGCTAATGTTAGTTTGACATGTCATCTGTGTATCGAACACAATTTATTTGTTGAACTTCTTGGATTGGCACAATGGAGCTTATTTCTACCATTTTTCTGAATGATTGTTAACAGTCGAAACTATGTAATTTTCTCAAAGTAAGAAAAAAAGTTTTTCATGACCAAGCATCAATTTTAATAAGCCATTGTGGCACCTAAAACACAACGTGCGGCACTCTACACAAACTTGTGGAGGATAGGATTGATATTGACCATCAATTTTATCAACTTAGGGAGAGTAAGAATTGATCTTGGCCATTCATCAAGAGAGGAGAGCTTAGCAGACGGTGAGCAGAACAAATTCATGCATACAGCAAACACAAGGTACGTGTCAAGTCTAATTATACACTTGTCACTCCCATATTAAGCCAATATGCCACGTATTGATTCAAAGCGGAGCTTACAAATGAAACGAAAGCAGATCAAAAACCCTAGACACAGGGCTAGCTGATGCAAGTGAAAATGGCAAAGAGCAAAGATGACATAAAGTATGGGACTTCACAAGCGAGGCTGAACGAGGATGAAGCTGTGAGGGTTGCATACAAGCATGGGACGCCTCTTGAAGGAGGCAAAATTGCTGATTCTGAGCCTGTGGATTTATTTTCCAGTGCTCATAATATTCCAAAGGCTCAAGCTCAGGCTCATCATCATCTTCATGATGAAGATTCTAATCACAACCAGTCCCAGATGAAACAAGATGAACTTACTAGAAGAGAAGGTGGTCGAGATTCCGCTGCAGACAGTACTAAATAGAAGGCTTTCCACTTGGTTTCTCTCTCTCTCTCTCTCTCTCTCTCTCTTATATTCCGAAATTCCTTCTTCTGCCGCTGGTTTTCTCTTTGTTATATGTGTTCGTTGTTGTATGCTTTGAGTTGTAAGTTTTCTTCTTTCTTTTTTCCTCTCCTTGAGTGTATTTGACCGCGTCAACTACATAGTCGTCGAGGTCCTCAACTGCGATTGCAGGCTCGACCAGGCTCTCATCAGAGACAAGCGCTGGTCCAACTTTGAGTTGCTCGGCATCTCCAAGCAAAGGTCCAAATTGTCAATGGGGTTCAGCAGCAAAGCCTTAGTTAAGGGATAGCTGCTCTGCAGGGTTTTTTTCCTGAAAAAATCTAAATCTTTTTAAAGTTTTTGTTTTATGGATTTGAAGTTTTAAAGGGTTTAGGGTTACAAGTTCATGCTAAATTGCATAGAAACGTCCTTGTGGTGTGGATCACATATCAATTGTCAATCACTTTCACATGCAGCCACTTCCTCCATTCTACTAAAAAAAAAAAATTAAATAAAAAATCACAGTACTCAATCCATCCACCAAGAATCCTAGTATTCTAAAAATGCGCCTAAGCCATAATATTATCCTTTGGGACAATTTCACGCCAAGATAAACTTACAATTAAAAATTGTTCCGAAAGAGAATGAATGAACGCCTTTGCAGTCCAAAGCAACGGGACACTGTTTTTGCTTCACTGAAAGCCTAGGCTGTGGGCTGTGGATGGCAATGTCACAACATATGGGCTCTCCACTTGTCTTAAAAAAAATATGAATGGGAAGGAAACATGTGTTATAATAAGGAACATGTGAATCTGTGGGCAAGCATTTAAATCCCACCTAACACATTAATAAACCAATAAACAATCCCATCTAGCAACTCTTGTACTATGAGAGCCTTTAAATCCTAGACAAAAGAATCTGACAGCTTTTTTTTTTTTTGTGGTCGGAAGAATCTCTGAGCTACAGCCACCAATCAAAACTATAAGTCTCGTCTTCATAGAATCCCACCTAACTAAACTAATCACTCAAAGAAGAAGTGGCGTGGTGACTCTGCGTCTTTAAATAGAGGTCTTTGTAATGAAACTCTCAAGTGTTAAACAAAATATGGCTTCAGAAGTCAAAGTTGAAGTCATTCGCAAAGAAACAATTAAGCCATCCTCTCCAACTCCTCACCGCCTTAGAACTTCCAGTCTCTCTGTTTTTGATCAGTTACAACCTGATATGTATATCTCGTTACTTCTCTTTTACCCCAACAATATTAGTGATGATGTGGTCAACAACATTGATCACAATTCCTTGTTTGCTGAGAGATCTAAGCTTCTCAAAACATCATTATCTGAAGCTCTCACCCAATTCTACCCCTTTGCGGGGGAGTTCGAATATAATGTTTCAATCAGCTGCAATGACCATGGGGCTGGATTTATTGAATCCCAAGTCAACTGTCCCATACGGAAGGTTTTGGACAAACCCGATTTCGGGATCCTGGAACAGTTGATTCCAATTCCAATAAAATCCAAAAGCGTTGAAGCAGGGCATCTTCTACTAGTCCAGGTCAACTTATTTGAATGCGGTGGATTGACAATTGGGGTCAACATTTCACATAAGGTCGCCGATGCCTCTACACTCAGCACATTCATCAAAAGCTGGGCTACAATTGCCCTTGGCTCAGCCAGTACTGCTAGTGATCAAGTTCTGCTTCCTGCTGAATTTGGTGTTGCAGCTACTCTATTCCCACCACAAGATGTCTTCAATTCACCCCAACCGATCATGGAGTTGATTAGAGACAACTGTATAACCAAGAGGTTTGTGTTTGATGCCTCAAAAATTGCTGCTCTCAAGTCCAAAGCTGCCAGTGCAGCAGTGCCAAATCCTACGCGTGTTGAAGTAGTTTCTGCACTCATTTGGAAATGTGCGTTGCAAGCATCGAGATCAAACTTGGGTTTTACAAAGCCATCGGCGTGGGTTCAAGTGGTGAACATGAGGAAAAGATCAGGGCTTGCCATGGCAGAAAACATATTGGGGAACTTTGTTTCGTTTTTTACAGCAATGACAATGGAAAGTGATGCAGTGGAACTTGAAAGCTTGGTTCATAAGTTGAGGAAGGGCATTGACGAATATAAAGAAAAGTATGCTAATGGAGTTAGTGGTGAGGATGCATTTCAAATCATCGAAGGGGTTAAGAATCTCATAATGAAGGATAGCATTGAGACCTATGGTTGCACCAGTTGGTGCAGGTTTTCCTTCAACCAAGCCGATTTTGGTTGGGGAAAGCCATCATGGATGAATTTCTGTCCCAATGAATCCAAGAATACAACTTTATTGACGGACATGAGTGATGGCGTTGGCATAGAAGCGTTGTTGAGTTTGGAAGAAGAACACATGGCCATATTTGAACGCAATGAGGACCTGCTTGCATATGCTTCTCTGAATCCGAGTGTCGTTTAATTAGTACCCTCTTATGCTTCTTAGAGGGATATGCTGTTGTGGATTTTGATGATATCTCTCATAATCGTTTAGATGTTTTTACCATATTTGTGCCTCATTGCATTTTCCCCTTATTGGTTTTGTTGTTTATCATATGTTGTTTTCAATTCAATAATTCAATTTAGACACATAATAATGACCACATTGGCCACCTTCTGTGACAGCTACCGAGTCAATTAAAAAATATTGTCATGTGAATTCTATTTTTATTTATTTCTCTTTTTTCAATAATTCTTAAAACCCAAAAAAAACTAAAAAAACTAAAAAATAAGCTTAGGGTCCTGGTTTGTATCATGACGTTGGTTCTATTCTCTTCCTAACGTCTCCACCCTCCCTTCCTCCATCAAATCTACCCATCTCCCATCCTCCATGTCGTTGCTGAGACCTGGAGTTTCCTTAAGAAAATTGAAATTGGGTTGAACAATTCAGATGTTTACTTGTCTACTCTTCTCCAAAAGCAAAGAAGTTGAAGATTGAGACCAGCTCTTAGTTTTGTTTCTCGAATTTACAATTCTTTGTAAAATTTGATTAGCGTGATTAGTTGGATCCATCATTTGTCAACTCAATATGATTATTTTTTAATTAACTATATTGTCTTCAACTTAGTGCCAGTTTGGCATAGCTTATTTGGGGTGGTAAAAGTGATTTTTTAAAAATATTAGGAAGCCCAACCCATTTGGTAAACTATGAGAAAATCACTTATTGTTAAAAATTACTGTGAGAGAAAGCTATAAGAAAAAGCAGCTATTGAGTTGCTTTCATTTTCTATAATTATACGAGAATCAATTTTGAAGAGGTGCTGGGTTTCTTTTTAGGATGGGGATGGATAGATTTGATGGAGGAAGAGAGGGCTGGAAACGTTAGAAAGAGTAGAGAACCAACATAAGGCTACAGACCAGCGACGCTGCTAGGGTTACTTTATATTTTTCATTTTTTTAGGTTTGAAGGATTATTGAAAAAGAGAAATAAATAAAAATAAACTTCACATGGCAATATTCATTAATTGACATAGTATGACCATATCAATTTGGTCGGTCATCAATTGACCTTCAGATCATTCATAATTTTTTCATTGATAAATATCATTAATTCTGACTGGTTGCTTTAATTACTTTCTTAATTTTTAGGGAAAAAATAGGCGGCAACAAATTTTTAGAGGGTCTTTTGTTTTTTTAATCAAATTTTTTTAGAGAGGTCGAATACATAAAAAAAAAAAGTATATAAATTTATAATTAATTAAAAGAATTAAGAGTAATGTCCAGCAAATATTCTCAACAAAGAAGGATATAATAAAAATACAAAATAAAAAACAAAAAGAAAGCCTATTGGTACCCATTTGAGCTTGTGACAAGAAATTAGTAGTAGAATATAATCTAGTTCTCAATTAAAGAACAAGTTTATGTTGTGGTACCCATAATAAAACAAATTTTAGAGGGTACTATCTTTTATTCAATGAGAAGTGACTACTATATAATTGCATTGTGTAATCAAATTCTCAATTGGATATTCCAATAAGTTAGGTGGTTGTTGTTGTTGTTTTTTATTTTATTATTATTATAGAAATTCTATGATTGCATTTATAATTCAGCTAAAAAAAGTCACTAGCCAAAGGCCAATACAAACTAGCCACAAAAGGGCCATTACAATAATAGAGCTGTCTATTATCAAAATTAAGGCAATTTGGTTTACCTCACTAAAAATCACGCAAGATCGAAAAAACTCTGGTATAGGCATCCCAACTAAGATTGCAAACTCTGGTATAGACTTAAGTAAATCTAAGTAAACCCTACATCCTTGTAGATCTTTTTACTTTAATTTTTTTTTATTACTCCATTTACTTAAGTTTACAATGTAAATAAGGAAGCAATCCCAATTTGGATTCAATTAAAAATACTAGAAAATCAAATTCCCAACAAATCAAAATATGAAAATTCAGTTTTAATATAAGATACAGTTTATACTAATATTGAAACCTCAATAAGTCAATGTATATTTTATACTAAAATCTCATAAAATCGTGTTTGATTATTTAAGATGTAAGAAATATAAATCACCAAAAATAACATTGAAAAAAATTTGTATTTCAAAAATCTAATTTTCATATACTTAGTCAAATTTTGAGAGAAAACAATTTTTCATATATAACAAAAAGATTTAAAAGACTTAGAAGTTTTATCAAGTTCAATCTCACTTAGAAGATTTAAAATACAAAAATATTTATTGATAATTTTTCTCACTTATTAAGTTTTATTATCACAAATTTCAATCTCACTAGATTCTCATTCTTCGGTGGTGGTGCTCTCATTTATTGGCGGTGTGCTAGTGCTCTCATTCCTTGGTGATGTTCTCATTCCCTCACAAGTAATAAGTTAAATTCTTTTCACTACTGTCTAAGAATTCGTGACAAACAGATATAAAAATACTCAACAAAAAAAGATATAAAAAAACTTAGAAAAAAAAATATAAAAAAATCTCAGCCTAGCTAGGCCCTTGGTTGACCCAGACCCGCCCATTTGAAACCTCGGCTCGGCCCGGCTTACCCCCAATAACGAGGGAGCTTCTATAGTGAGTGGGAAGTTATAAGGGGTGTTTTTGAGGGGTATGTAAGAGCCGTTGGATTTCATCCAACGGTGAGTTTTTAAAAGAGGGTGCATGTAGAATCGGGTTGAAATCTAACCCGTTAGAAACCCAACTTCAGTTGTTCCCCTCTTTCCCTCTCTGTGAAAAACTGAAGCCTTTCTTTTTGAATGTAAAGCAAACCCACAATTAGAAGGATCCAAATCTCCCAAACCTTATAGTCACTCGACTGTCATTAGCTCGTTGGGAGGCCTGCGATCTATAGTATCCTGGGTATTACGAAGAATGGCTCTTACCTAGCTGTTGCCCTGTTTTGATTCTATGGCTCAAGTGAAAACCCCTTCTCTT
This sequence comes from Prunus persica, assembly GCF_000346465.2. Taxonomy (NCBI): domain Eukaryota; kingdom Viridiplantae; phylum Streptophyta; class Magnoliopsida; order Rosales; family Rosaceae; genus Prunus; species Prunus persica. The sequence goes on along the minus strand of NC_034012.1, from coordinate 7,930,312 downwards.
TTCATTCAGCTGACAAGATTCCAGATGAAAGCAAAGTAGCTTATCTGTTTTTGTAGCTAGAAGCCGCAGCAGCAGTTGTTCCTCGATTTTGGTAGAGATGGAGTCTCAAATACCAAAGAGTCTTCTCTAATGTCCACCACAGTCTTTCAAGCTGACTGACTTCAGAGCTCCCAATTGATTTTGAGAGGTAAGTTCACTTGCTGGATTGATTTTATTGGGTTAGGTTTATTTTTTGTGAGGGTGGGAAATTCATCATTTGTGGCATCAATAATGTGTCATTTTCTTATGAATATTCAATATACTTAGTTCATTGTTGTTGGTCGGGGTGGAAAATTATGAAATGTAGGTAAAAGAACCTAAACTTAGGCTTAATGACGTTAGGAGTAAGCAGTTGGAGAGGATATTGGGTGAAGTTCTGTAATTGGTGGTTTGAATTACATTTGTGTTCTTAGTTGAACATGTTGGTTCTAATGTTATTTTGACCAGATTATTTCCCAAGAGATGACGTAACTTGTATGAAATTTTGCTTGTGTTTTGTGTAATCGGAAGTTAGGCTATGCGTATTTTGTGTCAATTTGGGCAATGTTTTGTGTAAGTGGAATGCATTGATATGTTGTGATGCAGTAATGACTGATTAATGAATGAATAATTGCTATGCAGTAATATAGAAGTGGATCAATAATATACGTAGATAAAATGTCTGGGGGCTCAGAGAGTGATGAATGTGCAACAGCTAATGGGAGGGTTTATATTCCTGAAGTAAGAAATGAGGAAACACCAGCAGTTGGGATGAAGTTTGACTCGCTTGACCTCGTTTACAATTTCTATAATAGATATGCATTCTTGGCTGGCTTTGGTATTCGACTTCATTCTAGCTTTTGGGGGAAAAATAAGAAAGAGATTTTGAGGAAAGAATTTGTATGTTGCAAACAAGGTGCATACAGGAAGGATGAAACTCGGGAGAGAAAAAGACAACGGGGAATAAGTAGATGCAATTGCAAAGCAAAGATTGTGGTTGTGAAGACAAATGGGAGCAAGAAGTATACCATTTCTCTTTTTGCAGAGGGACACAATCATAAGATGACACCCTCAGAAAGAATGCATTTATTGAGATCACACCGTCATATTTCAGATTCTACAAAAGTACTCACAAAACAGTTGGGTTCAGTTAATATTCCCATTCATCAGAAGGTAAGTATATTCGAGGTGCAATCCGGAGGAATGGATAAAATCGGTTTTATCAAAAAAGATATCTACAATCTTGAATGTAGTGTGAATGGGAAGCTGAGGAACCACGATGTTGAACTAGTGACCGAGTATTTTATGGCTGAACAGAAAAAAAATGAGGCTTTTGATTTCAAGATTGAGGGAGATGGGCATGACAGGTTTAGTCGATGTTTTTGGGCAGATGCAACTTCTAGACGGGCGTATGGGTTTTATGGAGATGTTGTTGTATCCGATACCACATTCAACACGAATCGATACGACTTGACATTTGCACCAATGTTGGGAGTTAATAACCATGGTCAGACAATTGTCTTAGCATGCGCATTTTTGAGCAAGGAAACGACTGAGTCGTTTGTTTGGATGTTTGAGGAGTTTAAGAAAGCCATGCCAGGTGGGGAACCTAAAACGATCATTACAGATCAAGATGCGGCAATGGCCATAGCGATTTCAATAGCCTTCCCGAGTACATTTCATCGACTTTGCATATGGCACATCACATCAAAGTTCTCTGTTAAGTTACCACGTGACGCTTATAAGGAGTATTGGCCTGAATTTCAGAAAGCCATATGGGATACTGACAATAAGGATGAGTTTGATGCAAAATGGAATATTGTGGTTACAAAGGCTGGTTTGACTGACCATCCATGGCTAAGTTTAATGTTTGATTTAAGGGAATCTTGGGTTCCAGCCTACGCACGACAATTTTTTGCCGCTGGAATGTCAAGCAGCCAAAGAGCGGAAGGTTCTCATGGTTTTTTCAAGCAATACATATCAAGGAGAAATTCGTTGATGGATTTCATAATACGATTTGAGAGGGCACTTTCTCATCAACGTGAAAAAGAGTTAGTTGCTGATCACGTAGATGCATTTGAAGTGGCTCAATGTCTTCTACCGATGTCAATGAACAAACAAATGGCTACCTTGTACACAAGGACAATGTTTCAAAAGTTTGAGCAAGAACTAATACAAAGTACAGCATGTTTCCTAGAGCTCAAAACAGAGGATGCGTGTAAAGTTGTGTTCAACGTGAGCGAAAGGAAAAATTGGGAAACAAGAGTGGCAGAAGTCGTATATGTCAAAGATTCTGACCACGCATCGTGTAGCTGCAAAAGATTTGAATTTGTTGGAATTATTTGCAAGCACATCCTAGCATTGTCAGAAGGACACG